>NW_026441659.1:0-66000 GCF_025612915.1 Magallana angulata
AAATGAAAATATGTTAAATTGTAATCAGTGAAGTAAAACAATTTCTTCAAGGAGTTAGCACATTCGATCATTGATCGATCGTTTCCTTACAGCAATTGATGTATGTTTACGTTTTACAATGTCTTACATCGCTGTCTCACAATGGACAAACCGATCTAACACATGTAATGATTCGAGAATCTTTTTTAATTTTTTTCCCGCCAATAAAAATCTGCATACGTAAAGCGGTTTTCTTCTCCATTCTGGGTAACATAATTTACCTGTTTTATAGCGATTATAGCTGTGAAGCATTTATACAGTATCCGTTGTTGCATTGATCAGTTAAACATATTTCAACTTAATAATCAATTTGATAACTTTATCCATCGAAGCCATAGCTCATACCTAGACCGCATGGTATGTGACACCACCGTTGTGTTTAACGGTTTTCATATATTGAAGTCTAAGTATTTATAGATCGGTTGTTATAACTTTATTAAATGTAGTTATCACTGCATAATAATATAGAAAGAAAGCAATGTATACGTATATTTTCCGGGCATTAGCAAGGCGTTTGATAGAGTGACCGAGTGAAGGCCTGGACTCATGTTCAAACTTTACAAAGTTTGGCCAAGTATTGTCCTACATCACCAAATTTCATCAAAGCACACTAAATTCAATTGTCCTAAATCAATATGAATCGGAATATTTCCAGTAAAACAAGGTGTTCGACAGGGAGGCGTACTATCAACCTGCCTTTATCATGTCTAGACGGTACTATGCATGTTTTACAGTATGGTAGCCCAAATACAGGTATAACCATCATACCTAGCAGAGACGAGCTCAGGAGAGCAAGTGCACGCAAGCGCTCGCCAAAATCCCCTGTACCCGCCACACAAATTTTGGCAAGCGTTCGCGAGCACTCGCTTTGCTGAACACGCCTTAGATGTCCTCTTTGGCAGATGACTTGTCCTTCATTGGTATTTACCGCGTGTGCTCTAAAGAGTGTTAGATACTGCATACAACTACTTTTTAGTAACCATGGAGGTTTACATTCAGCCGGACTAAACCATGTATTTTAAAGTTCCGCTACAAATATTCTATATAAGATAGAAATCCCGGCATCTGGGTCCTGCAAAAGTGTATTGTGAACAATCTAATACTACAGTAATCATCTAGGAATTGTTTTAAATCAAAAGTGTAGCATTTCCGAATGAATGAACAAGGCACGCGAGAAAAGGCAAACATTCTACTTTGCACATTATTTTAAACCGTAATACTGTATCTAAGTTTAAAATGTTGTGCTACCATCAGTGCTTTATGGGGAGTAATATAACCGCCGGGTTTGTACCGTATGGGGTATTTTCTGTCCCGGGCGATTACTAGGGAATTAGCTCAACACTCGCTGTATTTTCCACATTTATTCCAGTTAATAACACAATTATACAAACAGTTACTCTCCGCTCCGTACACATTAAAAAGGGGGAACTCGCTTATTAATAATTCTAACTTAATGTTAACCTACATATGACAGTGAGGGAAAACGTAACGGATTAGACGGACGACTTGTATCTTGACTCTTAACCTCTATATATCGAACTAACTCTGACTCTATTCAACTAACTTCAATCATGGTTATGCGGTTATGACTGTTGTGTTGACTTTACACAACTTTACTAATACCTAGAAAACTTAATAAGACATTTAAGGTTCATCTTTTAACCTTAACCTTTTAAATCAAACATTCCAGCTTAACATCTATTGTGGGAGTTTTAAGAAGAGTTCATTTCGTCATTTACAATAATTGATATTTGTAAATTTTAATGCAAACCGGAACATTAAATGAATTTGTTTCGTCTTTAAAGAGCTTCTACTGAAGTATAAGTTCAAAACTTAACCCCATACAGGGTTCAACAACAAGTTTATGGTTTCAGATTTAAATGTGAGGTAAAATGGCTGGTAAAGAAATTTAACCTAAACAACAATCACTATATTTATGTATCAATCCAGCTTTAACTCCGCCCTTCAAAGACCACGTGACAATTCGATGACATTGAAAAGTTGATACAGCAAATGATTTCGTAAATATGCCTTTACCCTAACCCTAACCCTAACCCCCTAACCCTAACCCCCCTAACCCTAACCCCCCTAACCCTAACCCTAACCCCCAACCCTAACCCTAACCCCTAACCCTAACCCTAACCCATAACCCTAACCCATAACCCTAACCCTAACCCCAACCCTAACCCTAACCCTAACCCTTACACCTTGCATAATTAACAAATGATCTATTGAGATATGATCAGAGGTCATATTTCTACCTTGGGATCAATAAGTAGTATTCATTGACAAGTTAAATTTATAACAATAAATGATTCAAATTATAAATGTTTATACTCCACATTCACCCCCCCCCCCACAATCTAACCTAGTTATAAAGATTCAGTCTTCTTAATACATTCTTACATGTGTACAGTAACAAATTTTAAATCATTTCTTGATTGCTTTTTCTCTCGTGATTCACATTAACATTTTGGAAATTGCTTAATTCAATTTTTAAGATTTATAAACAAAATGTTATATGCATCACTTCCATGTGTATTCGCCTATATGGGGCAATTGTAAAGTCTCCTAAACAAAGCAGTGACATCATTAGCCTAGGAAATACCCACATGGATCAAACGCTACTGTATAACATATGAATAAGATAAAATACATTAATATTTCTAGTTCTAAAATGTCAGGGTGTCTCCAAGGGGGCATACTCTATATACAATTTTACGCGTAATGACACAAAGAGCAAAAATAAATTATATGGTTTAGGGATGAGGATCTCAGATCTCAGAAGTTAACAAAATATACAGTGTATCATATCATTTCCTATTTCAGAAATGCGGGGGGGGGGGGGGGTTAAAGACAACACCTGGGGGTCATTAATGTTACATTTATAATGTACTTTACACCATTTGATGCACCATAATGACATTAGAAGATATTTTGTATTTTCTGGCTTCGTGGGGTCAGAACAGTCCCATAAGGTCATGACCTACATTGTATTTGATGCATTATAATACATTAAGAAAGAAATACTCCTTCCTTCCTATTATTAAAGACAACACCTGGGGGTCATTAATGTACTTTACACCATTTGATGCATCATAATGACATTAGAAGATATTTTGTATTTTCCTGTTTCGTGGGGTCAGAACAGTCCCATAAGGTCATGACCAATATTGTATTTGATGCATTATAATACATTAAGAAAGAAATACTCCTTCCTTCCTATAATATTATAACTCATATAAAAAAAAGTGTCTACACCTTCTTGCATGTAATACACAAATTTAATAAGAAATTGTTTATACAGGGTCAATATGGGGTCAACTCAATAGTGCATGCAGTCTGACAAATGAAAAAAATAACTTTTGCAACTAAAATGACAGAAACTTTACAAATGCGATACTCACTCACTGATAGGTAACGATGATAAGCTTATTTAAATATTAAAAGATGATGATACAGATGCTGTCAAAGGGAGATCACATTTAGAAAGTGAAAGTAGAACTTATATATGTATGCTGGCACTGGCATCTCATTATATTGTGCTACTGCTACTACATGTATTATGCTTACCTAACTGTCAACATCATAATGATAATATAATTAGATATACACAAACCTGCACCTGGGCACACGACACAACTGTTGTGTATATGTTGTATGTTCTGTGTTAGTTCCAGGGGTGTTCTTAAGTTGGACAAACATTAGACTCTAATTAGATATACACAAACGAACAAAACTATGTCTAGACAAAGAAAGCAGTAATACCCTGCCCGATACTAGTATAACAAAGGCAGTTGAGAGTCTTGTATCTAGCAGATCTAGAGTTAGCCCTAGAAATATTGAAAATTGAAAAAAAAAAATACAAACCTTAAACCGATTATCAAATTAAATCATGCATTTTTGGTTCATTATCTTTATTTTGTTTAATGACCATATGAACTGAGAGAGAGAGAGAGAGAGAGAGAGAGAGAGAGAGAGAGAGAGAGAGAGAGAGAGAGAGAGAGAGAGAGAAAGAGAGAGAGAAATTTCACCGATTAATTTATAATAGGAAACAAACATACTTTAATTAGTTTCATGCACAGATTAAGATACAGAGACTGCGCTCACCCCTACAATAATTTTGAAACCCCTAAACAATTATAAAGAATTTTATATCGGCAATCTGTGTCCATCGGAGCGGTGTTGATGATAGCGATCTGTGTTTAATGGAGCGACAATTAAAACCGCCTGGAACACCACCCCCCTTCCTTGGAAATTATATTATCAATCGGATGACCTCCTCCCATCACTATAAAAGAGCTTTTTCATTCAATATATGTTTTTATTGTTCAGCTTGATCAAACTTGACTTAAAGAGAACTTAAAGATAGTTTAAAGACAACTTAAAGGGAGCGTAAATGCCACTTAAAGATGTTTAAAGGCGGCTTAAAGATGGCTTAAAGGTGACTTAAAGAAGTTTGGACATTAAGGACCTATAAGCTCAGCTTAAAGGTGACTTAAAGGTGGCTTAAAGATGGTATATCCTTTAAGCCACCTTTACGCCACCTTTAAGCCACCTTTAAGGACTTGCTTAAAGATTGTTTTTCGCCCTGTGCTTTTCAGTGTTTATTACCAATAGTCTAGCACTACCACTGTTAAGCTAAGCTGAAAGTACATGTAACCTAACTAGTTAAGCAGAATCAGACCCTACAGTACACAAAGGGAATTAAAAATAAAATAAACCACCGTGCATATATATTTCATGTGGACATTACTGCTGTGAATTTATCAAGCGGTGCCAACCTTTAGCAGTGTTTTTATATATGTTAACAAATGTTAAAGAACATTTGGTTCGAAAACATCGGAGGCTTTATCCCTGTGGGCTGAGATTCTCATGGCACCTACTAGTGGTGGACAACCACCATTGTAAAAACTACAGTTACAATGTAGGGGAAAAATGAAAAAATAGGTTCTCTTATACTTGAAATACATCCATTTAACATAAATATTAAATAGAGTGTTAACATCGGGCTCGGAAACAATTAATGTCTGTTCTGTGTGGACGAAAATTTTCAGAGTTACTAACCAATAGTCTAGCACTCTCATTGTTAAGTTAAGCTGAATGTACATGTACCCTATTTAGTTTAACAGAGTCAAACCATTGATGATAACCTAACAAAAAAATATATGATGAACGCGATGAATTCAATTTTTCCAATAGTCATTTTTCCTTATGTATGTAGCAATACACCTTCCTCACTTGCACGGAGACCTCTTGGAGTCCTGTGGGATCTCACTGCGTCTTTATCGCACTCTCATTGTGCACTCACAGCGTTTGAACGAGTCTTTTTTTTTGCTGCGTTCACACAGCGACCCCCGAGAGCTGTTGCTGCGATCATCGCGCTCTCTTGGTGTTTCTTCTGCGTTTATTAGTGTTTGTACCACGCTCCCACGGCGTTTCTAGTGCGTTGTCAGCCAGCCAGGTGTGACAGGGGTTTAAAACAACACAGCCACAGTTCAGAAAACTATTTTCAAGCTTTTGAAAAATGACCCCGGGTACAAAAATATCACTTTATATCAATATATGGTGAGGGTAGATTCTCTAGTTGTCAAACTTTCAGAACTTTCACACAAAGACTTTTCGGACAAAGGCCCCATTTAATAAATGATAAATCAAAAGAACTGATAAGAAAAGTCGAATAGTATAAATTATTGGTATATAACGTAGTAGTTTTAGGTTATATTAACAAAACAAAAAATGTCAATGTTACTTAGAATTTATAACGTTACATTAATTTTGTCAAAATTGCAAATCAAAAGTGTTATATATTCAACATGTAATTTGAAAATCATTTATGTTTTAAAAAGGAGTCATACACTGATTTGATACTTATTAATTGGAAAGAATAGGGGGAATGGGTATAAAACATATACAACCCAATAAACAAATCATCCTGTGAGTCATTACGAAGCAGAATATATAGCAATTAAGTCAATAGTTTATTATAGTGATATGTGTACATGTATATAATTAATTACACAATTCATTTTACAGATATAATGTCAATACACCCGGCCAATGGACCTATAAGTCGCTTTAAAACTATTACAAAGTGAATAAAATTTGCATGTTTTAGGAGTTAGTTGGCTTTGTCAAATGTTTTTGTTGTATAATTAATAGAAAAAATTGAGCAATTTGGCAAAGATAGTTACATGTTAGATCAGTGAACAGAGTACTATAATTGGTAATATTTTGAATGGACACTATTACTAAGAAAACTTTTCAGTTTCAATTTCATTCAAGTCACACAATTTACATATTCTGTCATGAACCGGTTCTCCTCTGTATTGCGACCTGTTTCAATCCTTAGAGGAAGAACACCACATCTAAACATTGCCAAGGATCTGATGGGTTAAGCGAGATCTAGCATAACGTATATTCTTCTACGTAAAAGCTTGATTTAAATAGGATATATGTTCGAAGTTTTGGATATACTGGTCGATTCAAAAGACGCAAAATGTTCATTTCGTGTCGGATTTTAGAACTTTAACACCCGCTTTCCCTAGCAACGGAGTAATCCAATGAACATCGAGAAAATATCGGAGGGCTCGATTTTGTACAGTTTCAATACAATGATGCTTCTTGTATCCCCATACCCCACTGATAATAAAGAAGGGATATAACAAAATAATAAAATAATTTTTCGAAGGTTCGGAATCGAACCAATTTAATTGCGTTGATTCTTTAGAAGACGGATCGCAGGGCACATCCTCCGGACTAGGCTTGGTTTTCAGCATTCACTTTAAAATCACGTATTTTCGTTGAAAAATCATCCCTAAATATTTGTATGATGCCTTGTAGTTCAGATTATTTCCCCTAGATGAAAGTTAAAGTTACTTCGTTTTGATCTCTTTTTCCGAACAACCTTAATTTTTTGCAAATTAATTCGTAATCGCAATTTTTTGCACAAGGCGTCGACAGTATATAAGATGTGTTGCATGTCATGTCATGATATATCTGCATCCATGTGTTTTTTAACTAAGACATTAATTAAGACATAACAAAACCTGTAAATATATGATGACGCTCTCAAAAAGAATAAGACGCGACCAGATAAGTACTCTTACCGGAAGGGGGGGGGGGGGGGCACGCTGTTATTATACACCGGTGGATACAATTATAAAACTATTTCTTGTTTCTTTCAAACAAAAATTACAATCTAGAAACAAGAAATGCCGCGAGGAATAAAGAATTCATAATGTAAATATACGCGAGTAAGTTGAAAAACGAAAGTAGAAGGGACTTTCCGCATCACTGTCATGCGGGACAACTCTCTGTCTATTTTTAGAAAAACTGAGATAATGCACCGATTTATTAAAAGATTTGCAAATTCCGCTCAAAAACTAAATACAGTTGACGACATAAAACGAAAACACTGAATATGTGTAGCGTTTTTGATAAATAAAATCCCCATGTATTTTAAAACTATTTTTCTTTTCAAAACACGAAATAAGACGGGAACAGTAATACCCCTTTCAAACACATATACATTTTTTCGTGTTGACATTCTGCAGAAAAACATAATGTCGACGCGTATATATTGCGAAAGTCGACACGATTCTGACATCTCTTGTTTTCTTAGATTCTATTTTATAAAACGATAAGATATGTATTAATTACGGCAAACCAATCTTATCAAAGTCCATCCTTGTCAAATTACAACTAGCAAACGCTTATAAACTCAATTTTCCTAAGTGTCGACATTCATGCTATGTATATCGAGCGTCGACATTGACCATGATAGTCGAGTATATATTTATATATATATATATATATATATATATATATATATATATATATATATATATATATATATATATATATATATATATATATATATATATATATATATATATATATATGATTGTTATTAGTCCCCTACCGGTTATCACCGGAGGGGATTATAGCTTTCCTCTGCGTCCGTCAGTCCGTCTGTCCGTCCGTCTGTCTGTCTGTCCCACTTCAGTTTTCCACACCTTTTTTCTTTATGCGTTTGAGGAATACTGTGAAATTTGCTGAACAGCTTCCAAATGTCGAACTACAGATCAAGTTTTTGTAGCGTCTGGTTGACGTATTTTCGAGAAAATTAATTTTTATGTTCCAATTTTTTTAATGTTCGGGTTCGTTATCGGGTTCGGTGTGTATTGAATAAACGAGGAAAGTATGTAGTCAGTAATAACAGCGCGCATTACTTGGACCATTCCTTTTATTGTTTCTAACAAATAAGTTCTGTAAAATAGTGGCAAGCATTGTGTTGTAGATTTAATCGACAGGGTTTTTTGTATTATTACAATCGGGTTCGTTATCTGGTTGGTCTGTTGATTCGGGACACGGAAGACGGTAAGAAATAATATTCTGCATAACACTGCATAGTTTTCAAATATTTCTGCAATCCGGTAGGGGACGTGTATTGCTTATGCAATACTCTCAGAATGCTTGTTGTAATTGTTTCATCAATATATATACATGTATTTTATTCAGTGGATCAGAAATTCGTTCTGATAATAAAATTTTAAAAAGCTATTTGGGAGAGCTACTGGTGTTTTAAAGAATTGATCAACAATGCATATTATACTCATCACCTGTGTTATGGTTCCAAGATTCACTAAGGAAAACAACAATATATACTTTATCATTGATCTCTCGGGTACTTGCTACTAATTTTTAAAACCCAGCAAAATTATAATGCCACTGTACGATCCACTTCAGTGTATCGTTTGCACATGTGCGATGATATAACAGTACGACATAGAGTTCTTAAATAATCGATGATTTTTGAAATATGTGTGCCTGGTTTTCGGTCTGGTTTTGTTTCGTCTTCAAAATGACATTAATGTGTACTACATTTATATGTATTAAAACGGATTGATCGTTTTTCAAGCAAATCATTTCAGAAAGACAAGGTTATTCAATAAAATACTCTTTTAGCAAATGGAATGACTTATAACAAACTAGATTATGGTTTTCCATCAATTTTCATTGAATCTATTAACATAATTAAATTAAATCGTGCGTTCCTTTAGAATAAACTGTTTAGAATATAAAAAGTGACAAGCAATCCTAAAATTGACGGGTGTAACATATAGGCTGGAAAAAGCATTAGCTTTTCTGAGTCGTTGTTTTTACTGAAAATATTTCATGATGAATTAGTAATAAAAATAAATTAATTCTTCAAAATAATATAAAGCTTTCCGCAATGTAATAAATCATTTTGATTTAAAAACTTGACGCTTATCTTTCGGATATCTATTTGTTTTATTTACATTTTCAACTCGTAACCTGGCGGTTTCGAATAAAACCCTTATAATAAATAGGATATATAAAAACACAACAGATTTTATATTTTATTCTCTCTAGATTTGACTAGCTCAAGGGAATCAATAACAACATAAAGAATTATAATTAAAATGTGAGAGATTTTACAACAAAACTGAGAGCAGTTTTGACTCATATTTTGACGTTGAAACAAATCTTAAATTACCCTAACAAAATGTAGAAAAAAAGTCAGTACTGGTTTAATAATGTTTACTCCTTAGAACAAACAGCACAGACGAGTTCTCTCCCTTCCACATAAGGTGGGCACTTCAAGGAACCACATCGAGCCTCTACGGAATAAAACAGTCTACCATCTTGATTTGCACGACCACCATGTAAAGTGTCTGGATGCTCGTCAACACAGGTGTACATTGTACCAGCTGGACTGTTATAATATCCCGCCATTAAGTTCCCGTGATACTCTAATTTCCATCCTTTGTAACACGTTTTTCTGGCTATAAAAAAATAATGAAATTCAATGCACATAAGACTGTATTTCTACGCAAAAATAAAAGCAAAGCAGAAAACTTTCATCTACAAACACAAAAAGGTTATATGTCTATCAATTTAAAAAATTATTACAAATATGTATACGTTTTTCATTAAACGACAGATAAAAAAAATTATATTAAAATTTTTCTTTTAGAAAACTTACCTGGAAACATTTTGACGACGGATTTATTTCGAAGAAGACAAACAGCACACGGTACATCATGATTATAGACTTTGCGCAGGTTGCTGATGGTGTAGTATGTTTCGTATTCCGCACCAAAAACATAAGCTTTGGTCCCTTTAACTCCATCAATGTATTCACCCCACTCTGGATCTCTTGGTAAACACAGAAGATCAACCGCTGCTCCTTTGTGATCGTACCATGAACCGCCAGTGAAGCCTTGGGATACCAGAGAAACGTTATTATATTTTATGTTTAAATGTCATATTTCTTTTAACTTATAATTTTATATAATCATAAAGCAGGGGTTTTGTGTTCATTTTAAAAAACCACAATTTCTGGACTGAAGTCTTTAATATAGCTGTGAAAAAAAAAATTTAGCGTCAGAAATAATCATTTATATCTTAAACATTATAAGTAGCGCACACCAAAAATTTGACTGATTATATTTAAATATATCTATCTATTATGGATAATAAAGTTTCATCCAATACACACATGCTTTTGAAATTAAAATGCGAGAATTCTTAAACGTCAGTTGAAAAAACAAGTAATTGTGTAATTGTACAATAACAAAAATAATTGCACAAATAACTGGGAAAATGTGTCGCAGAATACAGTGATGGAGTTGGTGGAGCGAGAGCTTTTGTTTATGGTGCGGAATTCGAAACATGCAACTCTCCCGGCAACTTGCACAAGCTCGCGGACCATGATGTACCGTGTGATGTTTGTCTTCTTCGAAATCAATCCGTCGTCAAAATGTTTACAGGTAAGTGAGAATTTTAGAAAAAAAAATTTAAATATCATTTTTTATCTGTTGTTTCATGGACAAAGTATAAATATTTGTATTGATTTTTCAAATTAATAAACTTGTAACTTATTTGAGTTTGTAGATGAAAGTTTTCAGCTATTTTGTATTTTTGCATAGATATACAATCTTATGTGCATTGAATTTCATTATTTTTTATAGCCAGAAAAACCGTGTTACAAAGGATGGAAGTTAGAGTATCGTGGAAACTTAATGGTGGGATATTTTGACCATCCAGCTGGTACAATGTACACCTGTGATGACGAGTATCCAGACACTTTACATGGTGGTCGTGCAAATCAAGATGGTAGACTGTTTTATTCCGTAGAGGCTCGATGTGGTTTCTTGAAGTGCCCACCTTATGTGGAACGGAGAGAACTCGTTTGTGCTGTTTGTTTTAAGGAGAAAATATTATTAAACCATGAACCGCCAGTGAAGCCTTGGGATATCAGAGAAACGTTTTTATTATAGTTTATGCTTAAATGTCTTATATTATTTTAACTTATAATTTTATATAATCATAAAGCAGGGCTTTTTGTGTTCATTTTAAAATACCACAATTTCTGGACTGACGTTTTTAATGTAGCTGTGAAAAAAAATGTGTATTAGTGTCAGAAATAATAAAAGTGGATTAAAAAATGACTTTACCTGATAGAACTAACTCGGCATTCGAAGGACATGTTTTTTTCCCCCATCTTGTGTAAACAACGCTCCTGTTTTTGGTTTCTTGAAATAATCAATTAAGTAAGAAACGTACTTGTAAAATTACGGTATTCACATATTTTTAACGACATTTAATACATGTATTATACCTTGCATCTTTTGTGCACCTACCTCTGTTTTTTTCTTTAATAGCTTTCACTGATTTTTCGATTTTTGAATTCGTCCCTCAAATCCTCTATTTGGTATGCTCCTAGAGCAGATGACAAATGTCCTGTCAGATATTGCTGCAGCATGTCTTTACAACTTCCATCGTTTGTTACAGCCCGTACTTCCATCACAAAAATCACAAGAATAAGAGCCACAATCATCTGAAGCACAGTTAAAATACAATATTAGTTTTGTAATCACTTAAGGTCAAATCAACTAAATGTAACCTTAGTTCTGGTTTTTGTTTGGTAAAATATTGGTAAAATAAATTTTTTTTAATGTTAGAATGTTGAGGTATATTCATTGTGTGAGACTTTTGGTAAATTTGCAGTTTCCATGTTACATGAATATTAACTGATAATTAACTTTTTGCATGCACGGCCTAGATGAAAATACTTGTAATAAATCTGCTTTACATATATCTAATCAAAGATACGTGTGTTGTCTATGAGTATGTGTGCTGTTTATGACTGAGCTTACATGCGATTGCAACTCATAAATACACTTATTTTAACCCACAGACCAAAGATAGCATGGATGTTTGTGTGTTTTTTGTTGTGATTTTTGTAAAAAAGAGGTTTCATAGATAAGGAACGAAAAATATCTTTGAAAAAAGACTCCACTTATTATATATTTTTTTAAGATGAATTCAGTTATATCTTTTCATTTAAAATAAAACATGAAATTCATTCGATTAAAATAAACGGATGAGAAAATATATTCATACACTTGTAAAATGACAAAATCTACTTACCTTTATGAATTCTTAAACTATCACTTATCCTCTATATCAGCATGCATTTATATATATTACAACAAAGAAGCCACAACATCTGATGCCTTTGTTCAACCTACGCATTTTGACAAAGCTACACATTGAAATTAAGTTGAAAATGTATTCCATACATCTAAAATTACAAAATTGAATATCCTGTGCGTGCGAAACACGTCTGAAAAAGAACTATCCTTGCTATTCTGCGACACATTTTCCCAGTTATTTGTGCAATTATTTTTGTTATTGTACAATTACACAATTACTTGTTTTTTCAACTGACGTTTAAGAATTCTCGCATTTTAATTTCAAAGCATGTGTGTATTGGATGAAACTTTATTATCCATAATAGATAGATATATTTAAATATAATCAGTCAAATTTTTGGTGTGCGCTACTTATAATGTTTAAGATATAAATGATTGGTGCGATATAAAATAAATGGTTTTACAATATGGAATCAAAACTCTGTTACTAAAACGCTTTTTCATATCTAATTATTTGACTTTTTCTTTAGTTGATATTGATGGGTACGTGACTTAGGACGAAATTTAATACAAAACTATCCCACTTGACTCAAGACAAAGATACCTCGATCAAAGAATAAAAAAAAAATCATCTCTGCATTCATTTCACACGGTTTAGAAATAATGATTAATAATTAGATTGTGGTTTTGATAACAATTTTGAAATTTGAGATTGTTTCATTAAAATACTGCAACGACATATCTTTGGTCATGTTCTTCATCGTAACCTGCTCGTTCTTTAATCTTAGACAGGACATATTTACTTAGCGCATGTGTTTGAAAATGACCCTCGTTAAGATAAATACGTTAACTTAAAGACATAAATTCAATAGTCGTTGTTTGATGTTCAACATTACTTTTTTATTGACAGCAATAATAAATGAATACATAGTGTTTTATTGGTATTCTTTATTGTTTACGTATTTGTTTATTATCTTTTGGATCAAACACACATACTAGTATCTTTCCCTCAGCAGACGGTGGACGTAATTAGGAACTACATATTGACGGATATTTTAGATAAATCTATCTTTTATGGATGATATAGTTTCATTCCATACACAAATGCCTTTCAGAATAAAAATGTCGTTAAAATATATCAATACCAAATGTTACCACTGCGCAAATAACTGAAAAAATGTGTGACAGGCTAGCAAGGATAGTTCTTTTTCAAAAGAACAGGATGTTCGGTTGTGTTATTTTAAATGTATGGTATACAATTTTAATTTAATTTCGACCTGTTTAGCTTTTTCAAAATGCGAAGGTTGAACAAAAGCACCTGCTGTTGTGGCTTTGTTGTAATATATATAAATACTTGCTGATATAGACGCTAGGTGATAGTTTAAGAATTCATAAAGATAAGTTGATTTTGACAATTTACAAATGTATCATTATATTTTATTATCTGTTTATTTGAATCAAATAAATTTCATGTTTTATTTTAAGTGAAAAAGATGTAACTTAATTCATCTTTTAAAAAAAATATTTAAAAAGTGTGGGTTTTTTCAAAGATGTTTTTTGATTATGTATCTATGAAACCTCTTTTGTATAAAGAAATAACGCACGCATATTCATGCTATCTTCAATATGTGGGGTTATGGTAAGTGTATTTCTGAGTCGCACAGGCATGTAAGCTCAATCTTTGTTACAATATATGTAAATCAGATTAATAACAAGTATTTTCATCTAGGCCGTGCATGCAAAAAGTTAATTATCAGTAATTATCAGTAATTATCAATATTCAATCATCGCTGATGACTCAAATTTACCAAAAAGTCTCAAAAAATGAATAGACCTCAAAATTCCAACATTCAAAATAACTATATTTCTAATATTTGACCAAAAACAGAAAATCGAAAAATCAGTGAAAGCTATTAAAGAAAAAACAGAGGTCGATGCACAAAAGATGCAAGGTATACTACATATATGAAATGTCGTTAAAAATATGTGAATACCGTAATGTTACAAGTACATTTCTTACTTAATTGATTGTTTCAAGAAACCAAAAACAGGAGCGTTGTTTACACAAGATGGGGAAAAAAATGTCCTTCGAATGCCGAGTTAGTTCTATCAGGTAAAGTCATTTTTTAATCCACTTTTATTATTTCTGACACTTATAAACATTTTTTTTCACAGCTACATTAAAAACTTCAGTCCAGAAATTGTGGTATTTTAAAATGAACACAAAAAGCCCTGCTTTATGATTATATAAAATTATAAGTTAAAATAATATAAGACATTTAAGCATAAACTATAATAAAAACGTTTCTCTGATATCCCAAGGCTTCACTGGCGGTTCATGGTTTAATAATATTTACTCCTTAAAACAAACAGCACAAACGAGTTCTCTCCGTTCCACATAAGGTGGGCACTTCAAGAAACCACATCGAGCCTCTACGGAATAAAACAGTCTACCATCTTGATTTGCACGACCACCATGTAAAGTGTCTGGATACTCGTCATCACAGGTGTACATTGTACCAGCTGGATGGTCATAATATCCCACCATTAAGTTTCCACGATACTCTAACTTCCATCCTTTGTAACACGGTTTTTCTGGCTATAAAAAATAATGAAATTCAATGCACATAAGATTGTATATCTATGCAAAAATACAAAATAGCTGAAAACTTTCATCTACAAACTCAAATAAGTTACAAGTTTATTAATTTGAAAAATCAATACAAATATTTATACTTTGTCCATGAAACAACAGATAAAAAATGATATTTAAATTTTTTTTCTAAAATTCTCACTTACCTGTAAACATTTTGACGACGGATTGATTTCGAAGAAGACAAACATCACACGGTACATCATGGTCCGCGAGCTTGTGCAAGTTGCCGGGAGAGTTGCATGTTTCGAATTCCGCACCATAAACAAAAGCTCTCGCTCCACCAACTCCATCACTGTATTCTGCGACACATTTTCCCAGTTATTTGTGCAATTATTTTTGTTATTGTACAATTACACAATTACTTGTTTTTTCAACTGACGTTTAAGAATTCTCGCATTTTAATTTCAAAAGCATGTGTGTATTGGATGAAACTTTATTATCCATAATAGATAGATATATTTAAATATAATCAGTCAAATTTTTGGTGTGCGCTACTTATAATGTTTAAGATATAAATGATTGGTGCGATATAAAATAAATGGTTTTACAATATGGAATCAAAACTCTGTTACTAAAACGCTTTTTCATATCTAATTATTTGACTTTTTCTTTAGTTGATATTGATGGGTACGTGACTTAGGACGAAATTTAATACAAAACTATCCCACTTGACGCAAGACAAAGATACCTCGATCAAAGAATAAAAAAAAAAAATCATCTCTGCATTCATTTCACACGGTTTAGAAATAATGATTAATAATTAGATGGTGGTTTTGATAACAATTTTGAAATTTGAGATTGTTTCATTAAAATACTGCAACGACATATCTTTGGTCATGTTCTTCATCGTAACCTGTTCGTTCTTTAATCTTAGACAGGACATATTTACTTAGCGCATGTGTTTGAAAATGACCCTCGTTAAGATAAATACGTTAACTTAAAGACATAAATTCAATAGTCGTTGTTTGATGTTCAACATTACTTTTTTATTGACAGCAATAATAAATGAATACATAGTGTTTTATTGGTATTCTTTTTTGTTTACGTATTTGTTTATTATCTTTTGGATCAAACACACATACTAGTATCTTTCCCTCAGCAGACGGTGGACGTAATTAGGAACTACATATTGACGGATATTTTAGATAAATCTATCTTTTATGGATGATATAGTTTCATTCCATACACACATGCCTTTCAGAATAAAAATGTTGTTAAAATATATCAATACCAAATGTTACCACTGCGCAAATAACTGAAAAAATGTGTGACAGGCTAGCAAGGATAGTTCTTTTTCAAAAGAACAGGATGTTCGGTTGTGTTATTTTAAATGTATGGTATACAATTTTAATTTAATTTCGATCTGTTTAGCTTTTTCAAAATGCGAAGGTTGAACAAAAGCACCTGCTGTTGTGGCTTTGTTGTAATATATATAAATACTTGCTGATATAGACGCTAGGTGATAGTTTAAGAATTCATAAAGATAAGTTGATTTTGACAATTTACAAATGTATCATTATATTTTATTATCTGTTTATTTGAATCAAATAAATTTCATGTTTTATTTTAAGTGAAAAAGATGTAACTTAATTCATCTTTTAAAAAAATATTTAAAAAGTGTGGGTTTTTTCAAAGATGTTTTTTGATTATGTATCTATGAAACCTCTTTTGTATAAAGAAATAACGCACACATATTCATGCTATCTTCAATATGTGGGGTTATGGTAAGTGTATTTCTGAGTCGCACAGGCATGTAAGCTCAATCTTTGTTACAATATATGTAAATCAGATTAATAACAAGTATTTTCATCTAGGCCGTGCATGCAAAAAGTTAATTATCAGTAATTATCAGTAATTATCAATATTCAATCATCGCTGATGACTCAAATTTACCAAAAAGTCTCAAAAAATGAATAGACCTCAAAATTCCAACATTCAAAATAACTATATTTCTAATATTTGACCAAAAACAGAAAATCGAAAAATCAGTGAAAGCTATTAAAGAAAAAACAGAGGTCGATGCACAAAAGATGCAAGGTATACTACATATATGAAATGTCGTTAAAAATATGTGAATACCGTAATGTTACAAGTACATTTCTTACTTAATTGATTGTTTCAAGAAACCAAAAACAGGAGCGTTGTTTACACAAGATGGGGGAAAAAATGTCCTTCGAATGCCGAGTTAGTTCTATCAGGTAAAGTCATTTTTTAATCCACTTTTATTATTTCTGACACTAATAAACATTTTTTTTCACAGCTACATTAAAAACGTCAGTCCAGAAATTGTGGTATTTTAAAATGAACACAAAAAGCCCTGCTTTATGATTATATAAAATTATAAGTTAAAATAATATAAGACATTTAAGCATAAACTATAATAAAAACGTTTCTCTGATATCCCAAGGCTTCACTGGCGGTTCATGGTTTAATAATATTTTCTCCTTAAAACAAACAGCACAAACGAGTTCTCTCCGTTCCACATAAGGTGGGCACTTCAAGAAACCACATCGAGCCTCTACGGAATAAAACAGTCTACCATCTTGATTTGCACGACCACCATGTAAAGTGTCTGGATACTCGTCATCACAGGTGTACATTGTACCAGCTGGATGGTCAAAATATCCCACCATTAAGTTTCCACGATACTCTAACTTCCATCCTTTGTAACACGGTTTTTCTGGCTATAAAAAATAATGAAATTCAATGCACATAAGATTGTATATCTATGCAAAAATACAAAATAGCTGAAAACTTTCATCTACAAACTCAAATAAGTTACAAGTTTATTAATTTGAAAAATCAATACAAATATTTATACTTTGTCCATGAAACAACAGATAAAAAATGATATTTAAATTTTTTTTTTCTAAAATTCTCACTTACCTGTAAACATTTTGACGACGGATTGATTTCGAAGAAGACAAACATCACACGGTACATCATGGTCCGCGAGCTTGTGCAAGTTGCCGGGAGGGTTGCATGTTTCGAATTCCGCACCATAAACAAAAGCTCTCGCTCCACCAACTCCATCACTGTATTCTGCGACACATTTTCCCAGTTATTTGCGCAATTATTTTTGTTATTGTACAATTACACAATTACTTGTTTTTTCAACTGACGTTTAAGAATTCTCGCATTTTAATTTCAAAAGCATGTGTGTATTGGATGAAACTTTATTATCCATAATAGATAGATATATTTAAATATAATCAGTCAAATTTTTGGTGTGCGCTACTTATAATGTTTAAGATATAAATGATTGGTGCGATATAAAATAAATGGTTTTACAATATGGAATCAAAACTCTGTTACTAAAACGCTTTTTCATATCTAATTATTTGACTTTTTCTTTAGTTGATATTGATGGGTACGTGACTTAGGACGAAATTTAATACAAAACTATCCCACTTGACGCAAGACAAAGATACCTCGATCAAAGAATAAAAGAAAAAAATCATTTCTGCATTCATTTCACACGGTTTAGAAATAATGATTAATAATTAGATTGTGGTTTTGATAACAATTTTGAAATTTGAGATTGTTTCATTAAAATACTGCAACGACATATCTTTGGTCATGTTCTTCATCGTAACCTGTTCGTTCTTTAATCTTAGACAGGACATATTTACTTAGCGCATGTGTTTGAAAATGACCCTCGTTAAGATAAATACGTTAACTTAAAGACATAAATTCAATAGTCGTTGTTTGATGTTCAACATTACTTTTTTATTGACAGCAATAATAAATGAATACATAGTGTTTTATTGGTATTCTTTATTGTTTACGTATTTGTTTATTATCTTTTGGATCAAACACACATACTAGTATCTTTCCCTCAGCAGACGGTGGACGTAATTAGGAACTACATATTGACGGATATTTTAGATAAATCTATCTTTTATGGATGATATAGTTTCATTCCATACACACATGCCTTTCAGAATAAAAATGTCGTTAAAATATATCAATACCAAATGTTACCACTGCGCAAATAACTGAAAAAATGTGTGACAGGCTAGCAAGGATAGTTCTTTTTCAAAAGAACAGGATGTTCGGTTGTGTTATTTTAAATGTATGGTATACAATTCTAATTTAATTTCGACCTGTTTAGCTTTTTCAAAATGCGAAGGTTGAACAAAAGCACCTGCTGTTGTGGCTTTGTTGTAATATATATAAATACTTGCTGATATAGACGCTAGGTGATAGTTTAAGAATTCATAAAGATAAGTTGATTTTGACAATTTACAAATGTATCATTATATTTTATTATCTGTTTATTTGAATCAAATAAATTTCATGTTTTATTTTAAGTGAAAAAGATGTAACTTAATTCATCTTTTAAAAAAAATATTTAAAAAGTGTGGGTTTTTTCAAAGATGTTTTTTGATTATGTATCTATGAAACCTCTTTTGTATAAAGAAATAACGCACGCATATTCATGCTATCTTCAATATGTGGGGTTATGGTAAGTGTATTTCTGAGTCGCACAGGCATGTAAGCTCAATCTTTGTTACAATATATGTAAATCAGATTAATAACAAGTATTTTCATCTAGGCCGTGCATGCAAAAAGTTAATTATCAGTAATTATCAGTAATTATCAATATTCAATCATCGCTGATGACTCAAATTTACCAAAAAGTCTCAAAAAATGAATAGACCTCAAAATTCCAACATTCAAAATAACTATATTTCTAATATTTGACCAAAAACAGAAAATCGAAAAATCAGTGAAAGCTATTAAAGAAAAAACAGAGGTCGATGCACAAAAGATGCAAGGTATACTACATATATGAAATGTCGTTAAAAATATGTGAATACCGTAATGTTACAAGTACATTTCTTACTTAATTGATTGTTTCAAGAAACCAAAAACAGGAGCGTTGTTTACACAAGATGGGGAAAAAAATGTCCTTCGAATGCCGAGTTAGTTCTATCAGGTAAAGTCATTTTTTAATCCACTTTTATTATTTCTGACACTTATAAACATTTTTTTTCACAGCTACATTAAAAACTTCAGTCCAGAAATTGTGGTATTTTAAAATGAACACAAAAAGCCCTGCTTTATGATTATATAAAATTATAAGTTAAAATAATATAAGACATTTAAGCATAAACTATAATAAAAACGTTTCTCTGATATCCCAAGGCTTCACTGGCGGTTCATGGTTTAATAATATTTACTCCTTAAAACAAACAGCACAAACGAGTTCTCTCCGTTCCACATAAGGTGGGCACTTCAAGAAACCACATCGAGCCTCTACGGAATAAAACAGTCTACCATCTTGATTTGCACGACCACCATGTAAAGTGTCTGGATACTCGTCATCACAGGTGTACATTGTACCAGCTGGATGGTCATAATATCCCACCATTAAGTTTCCACGATACTCTAACTTCCATCCTTTGTAACACGGTTTTTCTGGCTATAAAAAATAATGAAATTCAATGCACATAAGATTGTATATCTATGCAAAAATACAAAATAGCTGAAAACTTTCATCTACAAACTCAAATAAGTTACAAGTTTATTAATTTGAAAAATCAATACAAATATTTATACTTTGTCCATGAAACAACAGATAAAAAATGATATTTAAATTTTTTTTCTAAAATTCTCACTTACCTGTAAACATTTTGACGACGGATTGATTTCGAAGAAGACAAACATCACACGGTACATCATGGTCCGCGAGCTTGTGCAAGTTGCCGGGAGAGTTGCATGTTTCGAATTCCGCACCATAAACAAAAGCTCTCGCTCCACCAACTCCATCACTGTATTCTGCGACACATTTTCCCAGTTATTTGTGCAATTATTTTTGTTATTGTACAATTACACAATTACTTGTTTTTTCAACTGACGTTTAAGAATTCTCGCATTTTAATTTCAAAAGCATGTGTGTATTGGATGAAACTTTATTATCCATAATAGATAGATATATTTAAATATAATCAGTCAAATTTTTGGTGTGCGCTACTTATAATGTTTAAGATATAAATGATTGGTGCGATATAAAATAAATGGTTTTACAATATGGAATCAAAACTCTGTTACTAAAACGCTTTTTCATATCTAATTATTTGACTTTTTCTTTAGTTGATATTGATGGGTACGTGACTTAGGACGAAATTTAATACAAAACTATCCCACTTGACGCAAGACAAAGATACCTCGATCAAAGAATAAAAAAAAAAAATCATCTCTGCATTCATTTCACACGGTTTAGAAATAATGATTAATAATTAGATGGTGGTTTTGATAACAATTTTGAAATTTGAGATTGTTTCATTAAAATACTGCAACGACATATCTTTGGTCATGTTCTTCATCGTAACCTGTTCGTTCTTTAATCTTAGACAGGACATATTTACTTAGCGCATGTGTTTGAAAATGACTCTCGTTAAGATAAATACGTTAACTTAAAGACATTAATTCAATAGTCGTTGTTTGATGTTCAACATTACTTTTTTATTGACAGCAATAATAAATGAATACATAGTGTTTTATTGGTATTCTTTTTTGTTTACGTATTTGTTTATTATCTTTTGGATCAAACACACATACTAGTATCTTTCCCTCAGCAGACGGTGGACGTAATTAGGAACTACATATTGACGGATATTTTAGATAAATCTATCTTTTATGGATGATATAGTTTCATTCCATACACACATGCCTTTCAGAATAAAAATGTTGTTAAAATATATCAATACCAAATGTTACCACTGCGCAAATAACTGAAAAAATGTGTGACAGGCTAGCAAGGATAGTTCTTTTTCAAAAGAACAGGATGTTCGGTTGTGTTATTTTAAATGTATGGTATACAATTTTAATTTAATTTCGATCTGTTTAGCTTTTTCAAAATGCGAAGGTTGAACAAAAGCACCTGCTGTTGTGGCTTTGTTGTAATATATATAAATACTTGCTGATATAGACGCTAGGTGATAGTTTAAGAATTCATAAAGATAAGTTGATTTTGACAATTTACAAATGTATCATTATATTTTATTATCTGTTTATTTGAATCAAATAAATTTCATGTTTTATTTTAAGTGAAAAAGATGTAACTTAATTCATCTTTTAAAAAAATATTTAAAAAGTGTGGGTTTTTTCAAAGATGTTTTTTGATTATGTATCTATGAAACCTCTTTTGTATAAAGAAATAACGCACACATATTCATGCTATCTTCAATATGTGGGGTTATGGTAAGTGTATTTCTGAGTCGCACAGGCATGTAAGCTCAATCTTTGTTACAATATATGTAAATCAGATTAATAACAAGTATTTTCATCTAGGCCGTGCATGCAAAAAGTTAATTATCAGTAATTATCAGTAATTATCAATATTCAATCATCGCTGATGACTCAAATTTACCAAAAAGTCTCAAAAAATGAATAGACCTCAAAATTCCAACATTCAAAATAACTATATTTCTAATATTTGACCAAAAACAGAAAATCGAAAAATCAGTGAAAGCTATTAAAGAAAAAACAGAGGTCGATGCACAAAAGATGCAAGGTATACTACATATATGAAATGTCGTTAAAAATATGTGAATACCGTAATGTTACAAGTACATTTCTTACTTAATTGATTGTTTCAAGAAACCAAAAACAGGAGCGTTGTTTACACAAGATGGGGGAAAAAATGTCCTTCGAATGCCGAGTTAGTTCTATCAGGTAAAGTCATTTTTTAATCCACTTTTATTATTTCTGACACTAATAAACATTTTTTTTCACAGCTACATTAAAAACGTCAGTCCAGAAATTGTGGTATTTTAAAATGAACACAAAAAGCCCTGCTTTATGATTATATAAAATTATAAGTTAAAATAATATAAGACATTTAAGCATAAACTATAATAAAAACGTTTCTCTGATATCCCAAGGCTTCACTGGCGGTTCATGGTTTAATATTTTCTCCTTAAAACAAACAGCACAAACGAGTTCTCTCCGTTCCACATAAGGTGGGCACTTCAAGAAACCACATCGAGCCTCTACGGAATAAAACAGTCTACCATCTTGATTTGCACGACCACCATGTAAAGTGTCTGGATACTCGTCATCACAGGTGTACATTGTACCAGCTGGATGGTCAAAATATCCCACCATTAAGTTTCCACGATACTCTAACTTCCATCCTTTGTAACACGGTTTTTCTGGCTATAAAAAATAATGAAATTCAATGCACATAAGATTGTATATCTATGCAAAAATACAAAATAGCTGAAAACTTTCATCTACAAACTCAAATAAGTTACAAGTTTATTAATTTGAAAAATCAATACAAATATTTATACTTTGTCCATGAAACAACAGATAAAAAATGATATTTAAATTTTTTTTTCTAAAATTCTCACTTACCTGTAAACATTTTGACGACGGATTGATTTCGAAGAAGACAAACATCACACGGTACATCATGGTCCGCGAGCTTGTGCAAGTTGCCGGGAGGGTTGCATGTTTCGAATTCCGCACCATAAACAAAAGCTCTCGCTCCACCAACTCCATCACTGTATTCTGCGACACATTTTCCCAGTTATTTGCGCAATTATTTTTGTTATTGTACAATTACACAATTACTTGTTTTTTCAACTGACGTTTAAGAATTCTCGCATTTTAATTTCAAAAGCATGTGTGTATTGGATGAAACTTTATTATCCATAATAGATAGATATATTTAAATATAATCAGTCAAATTTTTGGTGTGCGCTACTTATAATGTTTAAGATATAAATGATTGGTGCGATATAAAATAAATGGTTTTACAATATGGAATCAAAACTCTGTTACTAAAACGCTTTTTCATATCTAATTATTTGACTTTTTCTTTAGTTGATATTGATGGGTACGTGACTTAGGACGAAATTTAATACAAAACTATCCCACTTGACGCAAGACAAAGATACCTCGATCAAAGAATAAAAGAAAAAAATCATTTCTGCATTCATTTCACACGGTTTAGAAATAATGATTAATAATTAGATTGTGGTTTTGATAACAATTTTGAAATTTGAGATTGTTTCATTAAAATACTGCAACGACATATCTTTGGTCATGTTCTTCATCGTAACCTGTTCGTTCTTTAATCTTAGACAGGACATATTTACTTAGCGCATGTGTTTGAAAATGACCCTCGTTAAGATAAATACGTTAACTTAAAGACATAAATTCAATAGTCGTTGTTTGATGTTCAACATTACTTTTTTATTGACAGCAATAATAAATGAATACATAGTGTTTTATTGGTATTCTTTATTGTTAGGGTCTTCCGTTTCCAACGGAAGACCCTCTTGTTATTCTATTGTTTCTTTTTATTATTATTTTTTTTCTTTTTCTTTATTTTTCTGACTTTTTCAAAGCTTAATATCTCAAAAAGTTTTCAACGTATTTACATGAAACTTTCAGGGATGATGTAGCATTATTGTGCCTTAAAGATGTTAAATTTACAACTACAACGTCACGTTCCTTTTTACGTTACGTCAATTTGTAAATTTTAAAAAAGTGATTTTGTCCAGGGCGTTTTTCAAAAACGCTTTAAGATACAGACTTGGAATTTTCTGTGTTGAAGCATTGATCGTTTTTATTTGGACATAAGGCTGGATTTTAGTTTCCGTCACTTCCGGTCCAAACCGGAAGTGTTTTAAAATTTTCGATTTTTCGAATTTTTCGTTTCAATTTCAAATGTTTACGAAGTTTGTAAAGTTGGTCATGCTGAATACGAAACTGAAATCCGTTTGAAAATCGGACGATGCATTACAGAGATATCGGAGTTTAAAAATTGATTTTTCCGGAAACTTTGATTCCGCGTCCTTGGTTTAAGAAATAGCGTAATGTTTAAAGTAAAGTTAACTCGTACCAAAAATAATTGGTAAGTCGTACTTGAACACATTCGGATTTTTTTGTTAAGTCGTTCTTAAAATCGAAAAGGTTTTTGTTAAGTTGTACCTAAAATCATTCGTATTTTGTTAAGTCGTACCAGGAATATTCGATTTTTTCATCTTTTTATTTTAGTTACTCTTGTTAATGGTTTAAGAGCTCTGCTTCTTACAGGAACTTCCAGCTTTACTTCCGACATTAACGGAAGACCCACTCGTTGCTTTGCAACGAGCTTTGCTCTAGTTTACGTATTTGTTTATTATCTTTTGGATCAAACACACATACTAGTATCTTTCCCTCAGCAGACGGTGGACGTAATTAGGAACTACATATTGACGGATATTTTAGATAAATCTATCTTTTATGGATGATATAGTTTCATTCCATACACACATGCCTTTCAGAATAAAAATGTCGTTAAAATATATCAATACCAAATGTTACCACTGCGCAAATAACTGAAAAAATGTGTGACAGGCTAGCAAGGATAGTTCTTTTTCAAAAGAACAGGATGTTCGGTTGTGTTATTTTAAATGTATGGTATACAATTCTAATTTAATTTCGATCTGTTTAGCTTTTTCAAAATGCGAAGGTTGAACAAAAGCACCTGCTGTTGTGGCTTTGTTGTAATATATATAAATACTTGCTGATATAGACGCTAGGTGATAGTTTAAGAATTCATAAAGATAAGTTGATTTTGACAATTTACAAATGTATCATTATATTTTATTATCTGTTTATTTGAATCAAATAAATTTCATGTTTTATTTTAAGTGAAAAAGATGTAACTTAATTCATCTTTTAAAAAAATATTTAAAAAGTGTGGGTTTTTTCAAAGATGTTTTTTGATTATGTATCTATGAAACCTCTTTTGTATAAAGAAATAACGCACACATATTCATGCTATCTTCAATATGTGGGGTTATGGTAAGTGTATTTCTGAGTCGCACAGGCATGTAAGCTCAATCTTTGTTACAATATATGTAAATCAGATTAATAACAAGTATTTTCACCTAGGCCGTGCATGCAAAAAGTTAATTATCAGTAATTATCAGTAATTATCAATATTCAATCATCGCTGATGACTCAAATTTACCAAAAAGTCTCAAAAAATGAATAGACCTCAAAATTCCAACATTCAAAATAACTATATTTCTAATATTTGACCAAAAACAGAAAATCGAAAAATCAGTGAAAGCTATTAAAGAAAAAACAGAGGTCGATGCACAAAAGATGCAAGGTATACTACATATATGAAATGTCGTTAAAAATATGTGAATACCGTAATGTTACAAGTACATTTCTTACTTAATTGATTGTTTCAAGAAACCAAAAACAGGAGCGTTGTTTACACAAGATGGGGAAAAAAATGTCCTTCGAATGCCGAGTTAGTTCTATCAGGTAAAGTCATTTTTTAATCCACTTTTATTATTTCTGACACTAATAAACATTTTTTTTCACAGCTACATTAAAAACGTCAGTCCAGAAATTGTGGTATTTTAAAATGAACACAAAAAGCCCTGCTTTATGATTATATAAAATTATAAGTTAAAATAATATAAGACATTTAAGCATAAACTATAATAAAAACGTTTCTCTGATATCCCAAGGCTTCACTGGCGGTTCATGGTTTAATAATATTTTCTCCTTAAAACAAACAGCACAAACGAGTTCTCTCCGTTCCACATAAGGTGGGCACTTCAAGAAACCACATCGAGCCTCTACGGAATAAAACAGTCTACCATCTTGATTTGCACGACCACCATGTAAAGTGTCTGGATACTCGTCATCACAGGTGTACATTGTACCAGCTGGATGGTCAAAATATCCCACCATTAAGTTTCCACGATACTCTAACTTCCATCCTTTGTAACACGGTTTTTCTGGCTATAAAAAATAATGAAATTCAATGCACATAAGATTGTATATCTATGCAAAAATACAAAATAGCTGAAAACTTTCATCTACAAACTCAAATAAGTTACAAGTTTATTAATTTGAAAAATCAATACAAATATTTATACTTTGTCCATGAAACAACAGATAAAAAATGATATTTAAATTTTTTTTTCTAAAATTCTCACTTACCTGTAAACATTTTGACGACGGATTGATTTCGAAGAAGACAAACATCACACGGTACATCATGGTCCGCGAGCTTGTGCAAGTTGCCGGGAGAGTTGCATGTTTCGAATTCCGCACCATAAACAAAAGCTCTCGCTCCACCAACTCCATCACTGTATTCTGCGACACATTTTCCCAGTTATTTGCGCAATTATTTTTGTTATTGTACAATTACACAATTACTTGTTTTTTCAACTGACGTTTAAGAATTCTCGCATTTTAATTTCAAAAGCATGTGTGTATTGGATGAAACTTTATTATCCATAATAGATAGATATATTTAAATATAATCAGTCAAATTTTTGGTGTGCGCTACTTATAATGTTTAAGATATAAATGATTGGTGCGATATAAAATAAATGGTTTTACAATATGGAATCAAAACTCTGTTACTAAAACGCTTTTTCATATCTAATTATTTGACTTTTTCTTTAGTTGATATTGATGGGTACGTGACTTAGGACGAAATTTAATACAAAACTATCCCACTTGACGCAAGACAAAGATACCTCGATCAAAGAATAAAAGAAAAAAATCATTTCTGCATTCATTTCACACGGTTTAGAAATAATGATTAATAATTAGATTGTGGTTTTGATAACAATTTTGAAATTTGAGATTGTTTCATTAAAAAACTGCAACGACATATCTTTGGTCATGTTCTTCATCGTAACCTGTTCGTTCTTTAATCTTAGACAGGACATATTTACTTAGCGCATGTGTTTGAAAATGACCCTCGTTAAGATAAATACGTTAACTTAAAGACATAAATTCAATAGTCGTTGTTTGATGTTCAACATTACTTTTTTATTGACAGCAATAATAAATGAATACATAGTGTTTTATTGGTATTCTTTATTGTTTACGTATTTGTTTATTATCTTTTGGATCAAACACACATACTAGTATCTTTCCCTCAGCAGACGGTGGACGTAATTAGGAACTACATATTGACGGATATTTTAGATAAATCTATCTTTTATGGATGATATAGTTTCATTCCATAGACACATGCCTTTCAGAATAAAAATGTCGTTAAAATATATCAATACCAAATGTTACCACTGCGCAAATAACTGAAAAAATGTGTGACAGGCTAGCAAGGATAGTTCTTTTTCAAAAGAACAGGATGTTCGGTTGTGTTATTTTAAATGTATGGTATACAATTTTAATTTAATTTCGATCTGTTTAGCTTTTTCAAAATGCGAAGGTTGAACAAAAGCACCTGCTGTTGTGGCTTTGTTGTAATATATATAAATACTTGCTGATATAGACGCTAGGTGATAGTTTAAGAATTCATAAAGATAAGTTGATTTTGACAATTTACAAATGTATCATTATATTTTATTATCTGTTTATTTGAATCAAATAAATTTCATGTTTTATTTTAAGTGAAAAAGATGTAACTTAATTCATCTTTTAAAAAAATATTTAAAAAGTGTGGGTTTTTTCAAAGATGTTTTTTGATTATGTATCTATGAAACCTCTTTTGTATAAAGAAATAACGCACACATATTCATGCTATCTTCAATATGTGGGGTTATGGTAAGTGTATTTCTGAGTCGCACAGGCATGTAAGCTCAATCTTTGTTACAATATATGTAAATCAGATTAATAACAAGTATTTTCACCTAGGCCGTGCATGCAAAAAGTTAATTATCAGTAATTATCAGTAATTATCAATATTCAATCATCGCTGATGACTCAAATTTACCAAAAAGTCTCAAAAAATGAATAGACCTCAAAATTCCAACATTCAAAATAACTATATTTCTAATATTTGACCAAAAACAGAAAATCGAAAAATCAGTGAAAGCTATTAAAGAAAAAACAGAGGTCGATGCACAAAAGATGCAAGGTATACTACATATATGAAATGTCGTTAAAAATATGTGAATACCGTAATGTTACAAGTACATTTCTTACTTAATTGATTGTTTCAAGAAACCAAAAACAGGAGCGTTGTTTACACAAGATGGGGAAAAAAATGTCCTTCGAATGCCGAGTTAGTTCTATCAGGTAAAGTCATTTTTTAATCCACTTTTATTATTTCTGACACTAATAAACATTTTTTTTCACAGCTACATTAAAAACGTCAGTCCAGAAATTGTGGTATTTTAAAATGAACACAAAAAGCCCTGCTTTATGATTATATAAAATTATAAGTTAAAATAATATAAGACATTTAAGCATAAACTATAATAAAAACGTTTCTCTGATATCCCAAGGCTTCACTGGCGGTTCATGGTTTAATAATATTTTCTCCTTAAAACAAACAGCACAAACGAGTTCTCTCCGTTCCACATAAGGTGGGCACTTCAAGAAACCACATCGAGCCTCTACGGAATAAAACAGTCTACCATCTTGATTTGCACGACCACCATGTAAAGTGTCTGGATACTCGTCATCACAGGTGTACATTGTACCAGCTGGATGGTCAAAATATCCCACCATTAAGTTTCCACGATACTCTAACTTCCATCCTTTGTAACACGGTTTTTCTGGCTATAAAAAATAATGAAATTCAATGCACATAAGATTGTATATCTATGCAAAAATACAAAATAGCTGAAAACTTTCATCTACAAACTCAAATAAGTTACAAGTTTATTAATTTGAAAAATCAATACAAATATTTATACTTTGTCCATGAAACAACAGATAAAAAATGATATTTAAATTGTTTTTTCTAAAATTCTCACTTACCTGTAAACATTTTGACGACGGATTGATTTCGAAGAAGACAAACATCACACGGTACATCATGGTCCGCGAGCTTGTGCAAGTTGCCGGGAGAGTTGCATGTTTCGAATTCCGCACCATAAACAAAAGCTCTCGCTCCACCAACTCCATCACTGTATTCTGCGACACATTTTCCCAGTTATTTGTGCAATTATTTTTGTTATTGTACAATTACACAATTACTTGTTTTTTCAACTGACGTTTAAGAATTCTCGCATTTTAATTTCAAAAGCATGTGTGTATTGGATGAAACTTTATTATCCATAATAGATAGATATATTAAAATATAATCAGTCAAATTTTTGGTGTGCGCTACTTATAATGTTTAAGATATAAATGATTGGTGCGATATAAAATAAATGGTTTTACAATATGGAATCAAAACTCTGTTACTAAAACGCTTTTTCATATCTAATTATTTGACTTTTTCTTTAGTTGATATTGATGGGTACGTGACTTAGGACGAAATTTAATACAAAACTATCCCACTTGACGCAAGACAAAGATACCTCGATCAAAGAATAAAAGAAAAAAATCATTTCTGCATTCATTTCACACGGTTTAGAAATAATGATTAATAATTAGATTGTGGTTTTGATAACAATTTTGAAATTTGAGATTGTTTCATTAAAATACTGCAACGACATATCTTTGGTCATGTTCTTCATCGTAACCTGTTCGTTCTTTAATCTTAGACAGGACATATTTACTTAGCGCATGTGTTTGAAAATGACCCTCGTTAAGATAAATACGTTAACTTAAAGACATAAATTCAATAGTCGTTGTTTGATGTTCAACATTACTTTTTTATTGACAGCAATAATAAATGAATACATAGTGTTTTATTGGTATTCTTTATTGTTTACGTATTTGTTTATTATCTTTTGGATCAAACACACATACTAGTATCTTTCCCTCAGCAGACGGTGGACGTAATTAGGAACTACATATTGACGGATATTTTAGATAAATCTATCTTTTATGGATGATATAGTTTCATTCCATACACACATGCCTTTCAGAATAAAAATGTCGTTAAAATATATCAATACCAAATGTTACCACTGCGCAAATAACTGAAAAAATGTGTGACAGGCTAGCAAGGATAGTTCTTTTTCAAAAGAACAGGATGTTCGGTTGTGTTATTTTAAATGTATGGTATACAATTTTAATTTAATTTCGATCTGTTTAGCTTTTTCAAAATGCGAAGGTTGAACAAAAGCACCTGCTGTTGTGGCTTTGTTGTAATATATATAAATACTTGCTGATATAGACGCTAGGTGATAGTTTAAGAATTCATAAAGATAAGTTGATTTTGACAATTTACAAATGTATCATTATATTTTATTATCTGTTTATTTGAATCAAATAAATTTCATGTTTTATTTTAAGTGAAAAAGATGTAACTTAATTCATCTTTTAAAAAAATATTTAAAAAGTGTGGGTTTTTTCAAAGATGTTTTTTGATTATGTATCTATGAAACCTCTTTTGTATAAAGAAATAACGCACACATATTCATGCTATCTTCAATATGTGGGGTTATGGTAAGTGTATTTCTGAGTCGCACAGGCATGTAAGCTCAATCTTTGTTACAATATATGTAAATCAGATTAATAACAAGTATTTTCACCTAGGCCGTGCATGCAAAAAGTTAATTATCAGTAATTATCAGTAATTATCAATATTCAATCATCGCTGATGACTCAAATTTACCAAAAAGTCTCAAAAAATGAATAGACCTCAAAATTCCAACATTCAAAATAACTATATTTCTAATATTTGACCAAAAACAGAAAATCGAAAAATCAGTGAAAGCTATTAAAGAAAAAACAGAGGTCGATGCACAAAAGATGCAAGGTATACTACATATATGAAATGTCGTTAAAAATATGTGAATACCGTAATGTTACAAGTACATTTCTTACTTAATTGATTGTTTCAAGAAACCAAAAACAGGAGCGTTGTTTACACAAGATGGGGAAAAAAATGTCCTTCGAATGCCGAGTTAGTTCTATCAGGTAAAGTCATTTTTTAATCCACTTTTATTATTTCTGACACTAATAAACATTTTTTTTCACAGCTACATTAAAAACGTCAGTCCAGAAATTGTGGTATTTTAAAATGAACACAAAAAGCCCTGCTTTATGATTATATAAAATTATAAGTTAAAATAATATAAGACATTTAAGCATAAACTATAATAAAAACGTTTCTCTGATATCCCAAGGCTTCACTGGCGGTTCATGGTTTAATAATATTTTCTCCTTAAAACAAACAGCACAAACGAGTTCTCTCCGTTCCACATAAGGTGGGCACTTCAAGAAACCACATCGAGCCTCTACGGAATAAAACAGTCTACCATCTTGATTTGCACGACCACCATGTAAAGTGTCTGGATACTCGTCATCATAGGTGTACATTGTACCAGCTGGATGGTCAAAATATCCCACCATTAAGTTTCCACGATACTCTAACTTCCATCCTTTGTAACACGGTTTTTCTGGCTATAAAAAATAATGAAATTCAATGCACATAAGATTGTATATCTATGCAAAAATACAAAATAGCTGAAAACTTTCATCTACAAACTCAAATAAGTTACAAGTTTATTAATTTGAAAAATCAATACAAATATTTATACTTTGTCCATGAAACAACAGATAAAAAATGATATTTAAATTGTTTTTTCTAAAATTCTCACTTACCTGTAAACATTTTGACGACGGATTGATTTCGAAGAAGACAAACATCACACGGTACATCATGGTCCGCGAGCTTGTGCAAGTTGCCGGGAGAGTTGCATGTTTCGAATTCCGCACCATAAACAAAAGCTCTCGCTCCACCAACTCCATCACTGTATTCTGCGACACATTTTCCCAGTTATTTGTGCAATTATTTTTGTTATTGTACAATTACACAATTACTTGTTTTTTCAACTGACGTTTAAGAATTCTCGCATTTTAATTTCAAAAGCATGTGTGTATTGGATGAAACTTTATTATCCATAATAGATAGATATATTTAAATATAATCAGTCAAATTTTTGGTGTGCGCTACTTATAATGTTTAAGATATAAATGATTGGTGCGATATAAAATAAATGGTTTTACAATATGGAATCAAAACTCTGTTACTAAAACGCTTTTTCATATCTAATTATTTGACTTTTTCTTTAGTTGATATTGATGGGTACGTGACTTAGGACGAAATTTAATACAAAACTATCCCACTTGACGCAAGACAAAGATACCTCGATCAAAGAATAAAAGAAAAATATCATTTCTGCATTCATTTCACACGGTTTAGAAATAATGATTAATAATTAGATTGTGGTTTTGATAACAATTTTGAAATTTGAGATTGTTTCATTAAAAAACTGCAACGACATATCTTTGGTCATGTTCTTCATCGTAACCTGTTCGTTCTTTAATCTTAGACAGGACATATTTACTTAGCGCATGTGTTTGAAAATGACCCTCGTTAAGATAAATACGTTAACTTAAAGACATAAATTCAATAGTCGTTGTTTGATGTTCAACATCACTTTTTTATTGACAGCAATAATAAATGAATACATAGTGTTTTATTGGTATTCTTTATTGTTTACGTATTTGTTTATTATCTTTTGGATCAAACACACATACTAGTATCTTTCCCTCAGCAGACGGTGGACGTAATTAGGAACTACATATTGACGGATATTTTAGATAAATCTATCTTTTATGGATGATATAGTTTCATTCCATACACACATGCCTTTCAGAATAAAAATGTCGTTAAAATATATCAATACCAAATGTTACCACTGCGCAAATAACTGAAAAAATGTGTGACAGGCTAGCAAGGATAGTTCTTTTTCAAAAGAACAGGATGTTCGGTTGTGTTATTTTAAATGTATGGTATACAATTTTAATTTAATTTCGATCTGTTTAGCTTTTTCAAAATGCGAAGGTTGAACAAAAGCACCTGCTGTTGTGGCTTTGTTGTAATATATATAAATACTTGCTGATATAGACGCTAGGTGATAGTTTAAGAATTCATAAAGATAAGTTGATTTTGACAATTTACAAATGTATCATTATATTTTATTATCTGTTTATTTGAATCAAATAAATTTCATGTTTTATTTTAAGTGAAAAAGATGTAACTTAATTCATCTTTTAAAAAAATATTTTAAAAGTGTGGGTTTTTTCAAAGATGTTTTTTGATTATGTATCTATGAAACCTCTTTTGTATAAAGAAATAACGCACACATATTCATGCTATCTTCAATATGTGGGATTATGGTAAGTGTATTTCTGAGTCGCACAGGCATGTAAGCTCAATCTTTGTTACAATATATGTAAATCAGATTAATAACAAGTATTTTCACCTAGGCCGTGCATGCAAAAAGTTAATTATCAGTAATTATCAGTAATTATCAATATTCAATCATCGCTGATGACTCAAATTTACCAAAAAGTCTCAAAAAATGAATAGACCTCAAAATTCCAACATTCAAAATAACTATATTTCTAATATTTGACCAAAAACAGAAAATCGAAAAATCAGTGAAAGCTATTAAAGAAAAAACAGAGGTCGATGCACAAAAGATGCAAGGTATACTACATATATGAAATGTCGTTAAAAATATGTGAATACCGTAATGTTACAAGTACATTTCTTACTTAATTGATTGTTTCAAGAAACCAAAAACAGGAGCGTTGTTTACACAAGATGGGGAAAAAAATGTCCTTCGAATGCCGAGTTAGTTCTATCAGGTAAAGTCATTTTTTAATCCACTTTTATTATTTCTGACACTAATAAACATTTTTTTTCACAGCTACATTAAAAACGTCAGTCCAGAAATTGTGGTATTTTAAAATGAACACAAAAAGCCCTGCTTTATGATTATATAAAATTATAAGTTCAAATAATATAAGACATTTAAGCATAAACTATAATAAAAACGTTTCTCTGATATCCCAAGGCTTCACTGGCGGTTCATGGTTTAATAATATTTTCTCCTTAAAACAAACAGCACAAACGAGTTCTCTCCGTTCCACATAAGGTGGGCACTTCAAGAAACCACATCGAGCCTCTACGGAATAAAACAGTCTACCATCTTGATTTGCACGACCACCATGTAAAGTGTCTGGATACTCGTCATCACAGGTGTACATTGTACCAGCTGGATGGTCATAATATCCCACCATTAAGTTTCCACGATACTCTAACTTCCATCCTTTGTAACACGGTTTTTCTGGCTATAAAAAATAATGAAATTCAATGCACATAAGATTGTATATCTATGCAAAAATACAAAATAGCTGAAAACTTTCATCTACAAACTCAAATAAGTTACAAGTTTATTAATTTGAAAAATCAATACAAATATTTATACTTTGTCCATGAAACAACAGATAAAAAATGATATTTAAATTGTTTTTTCTAAAATTCTCACTTACCTGTAAACATTTTGACGACGGATTGATTTCGAAGAAGACAAACATCACACGGTACATCATGGTCCGCGAGCTTGTGCAAGTTGCCGGGAGAGTTGCATGTTTCGAATTCCGCACCATAAACAAAAGCTCTCGCTCCACCAACTCCATCACTGTATTCTGCGACACATTTTCCCAGTTATTTGTGCAATTATTTTTGTTATTGTACAATTACACAATTACTTGTTTTTTCAACTGACGTTTAAGAATTCTCGCATTTTAATTTCAAAAGCATGTGTGTATTGGATGAAACTTTATTATCCATAATAGATAGATATATTTAAATATAATCAGTCAAATTTTTGGTGTGCGCTACTTATAATGTTTAAGATATAAATGATTGGTGCGATATAAAATAAATGGTTTTACAATATGGAATCAAAACTCTGTTACTAAAACGCTTTTTCATATCTAATTATTTGACTTTTTCTTTAGTTGATATTGATGGGTACGTGACTTAGGACGAAATTTAATACAAAACTATCCCACTTGACGCAAGACAAAGATACCTCGATCAAAGAATAAAAAAAAAAATCATCTCTGCATTCATTTCACACGGTTTAGAAATAATGATTAATAATTAGATTGTGGTTTTGATAACAATTTTGAAATTTGAGATTGTTTCATTAAAATACTGCAACGACATATCTTTGGTCATGTTCTTCATCGTAACCTGTTCGTTCTTTAATCTTAGACAGGACATATTTACTTAGCGCATGTGTTTGAAAATGACCCTCGTTAAGATAAATACGTTAACTTAAAGACATAAATTCAATAGTCGTTGTTTGATGTTCAACATTACTTTTTTATTGACAGCAATAATAAATGAATACATAGTGTTTTATTGGTATTCTTTATTGTTTACGTATTTGTTTATTATCTTTTGGATCAAACACACATACTAGTATCTTTCCCTCAGCAGACGGTGGACGTAATTAGGAACTACATATTGACGGATATTTTAGATAAATCTATCTTTTATGGATGATATAGTTTCATTCCATACACACATGCCTTTCAGAATAAAAATGTCGTTAAAATATATCAATACCAAATGTTACCACTGCGCAAATAACTGAAAAAATGTGTGACAGGCTAGCAAGGATAGTTCTTTTTCAAAAGAACAGGATGTTCGGTTGTGTTATTTTAAATGTATGGTATACAATTTTAATTTAATTTCGATCTGTTTAGCTTTTTCAAAATGCGAAGGTTGAACAAAAGCACCTGCTGTTGTGGCTTTGTTGTAATATATATAAATACTTGCTGATATAGACGCTAGGTGATAGTTTAAGAATTCATAAAGATAAGTTGATTTTGACAATTTACAAATGTATCATTATATTTTATTATCTGTTTATTTGAATCAAATAAATTTCATGTTTTATTTTAAGTGAAAAAGATGTAACTTAATTCATCTTTTAAAAAAATATTTTAAAAGTGTGGGTTTTTTCAAAGATGTTTTTTGATTATGTATCTATGAAACCTCTTTTGTATAAAGAAATAACGCACACATATTCATGCTATCTTCAATATGTGGGGTTATGGTAAGTGTATTTCTGAGTCGCACAGGCATGTAAGCTCAATCTTTGTTACAATATATGTAAATCAGATTAATAACAAGTATTTTCATCTAGGCCGTGCATGCAAAAAGTTAATTATCAGTAATTATCAGTAATTATCAATATTCAATCATCGCTGATGACTCAAATTTACCAAAAAGTCTCAAAAAATGAATAGACCTCAAAATTCCAACATTCAAAATAACTATATTTCTAATATTTGACCAAAAACAGAAAATCGAAAAATCAGTGAAAGCTATTAAAGAAAAAACAGAGGTCGATGCACAAAAGATGCAAGGTATACTACATATATGAAATGTCGTTAAAAATATGTGAATACCGTAATGTTACAAGTACATTTCTTACTTAATTGATTGTTTCAAGAAACCAAAAACAGGAGCGTTGTTTACACAAGATGGGGAAAAAAATGTCCTTCGAATGCCGAGTTAGTTCTATCAGGTAAAGTCATTTTTTAATCCACTTTTATTATTTCTGACACTAATAAACATTTTTTTTCACAGCTACATTAAAAACGTCAGTCCAGAAATTGTGGTATTTTAAAATGAACACAAAAAGCCCTGCTTTATGATTATATAAAATTATAAGTTCAAATAATATAAGACATTTAAGCATAAACTATAATAAAAACGTTTCTCTGATATCCCAAGGCTTCACTGGCGGTTCATGGTTTAATAATATTTTCTCCTTAAAACAAACAGCACAATCGAGTTCTCTCCGTTCCACATAAGGTGGGCACTTCAAGAAACCACATCGAGCCTCTACGGAATAAAACAGTCTACCATCTTGATTTGCACGACCACCATGTAAAGTGTCTGGATACTCGTCATCACAGGTGTACATTGTACCAGCTGGATGGTCATAATATCCCACCATTAAGTTTCCACGATACTCTAACTTCCATCCTTTGTAACACGGTTTTTCTGGCTATAAAAAATAATGAAATTCAATGCACATAAGATTGTATATCTATGCAAAAATACAAAATAGCTGAAAACTTTCATCTACAAACTCAAATAAGTTACAAGTTTATTAATTTGAAAAATCAATACAAATATTTATACTTTGTCCATGAAACAACAGATAAAAAATGATATTTAAATTGTTTTTTCTAAAATTCTCACTTACCTGTAAACATTTTGACGACGGATTGATTTCGAAGAAGACAAACATCACACGGTACATCATGGTCCGCGAGCTTGTGCAAATTGCCGGGAGAGTTGCATGTTTCGAATTCCGCACCATAAACAAAAGCTCTCGCTCCACCAACTCCATCACTGTATTCTGCGACACATTTTCCCAGTTATTTGTGCAATTATTTTTGTTATTGTACAATTACACAATTACTTGTTTTTTCAACTGACGTTTAAGAATTCTCGCATTTTAATTTCAAAAGCATGTGTGTATTGGATGAAACTTTATTATCCATAATAGATAGATATATTTAAATATAATCAGTCAAATTTTTGGTGTGCGCTACTTATAATGTTTAAGATATAAATGATTGGTGCGATATAAAATAAATGGTTTTACAATATGGAATCAAAACTCTGTTACTAAAACGCTTTTTCATATCTAATTATTTGACTTTTTCTTTAGTTGATATTGATGGGTACGTGACTTAGGACGAAATTTAATACAAAACTATCCCACTTGACGCAAGACAAAGATACCTCGATCAAAGAATAAAAAAAAAAATCATCTCTGCATTCATTTCACACGGTTTAGAAATAATGATTAATAATTAGATGGTGGTTTTGATAACAATTTTGAAATTTGAGATTGTTTCATTAAAATACTGCAACGACATATCTTTGGTCATGTTCTTCATCGTAACCTGTTCGTTCTTTAATCTTAGACAGGACATATTTACTTAGCGCATGTGTTTGAAAATGACCCTCGTTAAGATAAATACGTTAACTTAAAGACATAAATTCAATAGTCGTTGTTTGATGTTCAACATTACTTTTTTATTGACAGCAATAATAAATGAATACATAGTGTTTTATTGGTATTCTTTATTGTTTACGTATTTGTTTATTATCTTTTGGATCAAACACACATACTAGTATCTTTCCCTCAGCAGACGGTGGACGTAATTAGGAACTACATATTGACGGATATTTTAGATAAATCTATCTTTTATGGATGATATAGTTTCATTCCATACACACATGCCTTTCAGAATAAAAATGTCGTTAAAATATATCAATACCAAATGTTACCACTGCGCAAATAACTGAAAAAATGTGTGACAGGCTAGCAAGGATAGTTCTTTTTCAAAAGAACAGGATGTTCGGTTGTGTTATTTTAAATGTATGGTATACAATTTTAATTTAATTTCGATCTGTTTAGCTTTTTCAAAATGCGAAGGTTGAACAAAAGCACCTGCTGTTGTGGCTTTGTTGTAATATATATAAATACTTGCTGATATAGACGCTAGGTGATAGTTTAAGAATTCATAAAGATAAGTTGATTTTGACAATTTACAAATGTATCATTATATTTTATTATCTGTTTATTTGAATCAAATAAATTTCATGTTTTATTTTAAGTGAAAAAGATGTAACTTAATTCATCTTTTAAAAAAATATTTAAAAAGTGTGGGTTTTTTCAAAGATGTTTTTTGATTATGTATCTATGAAACCTCTTTTGTATAAAGAAATAACGCACACATATTCATGCTATCTTCAATATGTGGGGTTATGGTAAGTGTATTTCTGAGTCGCACAGGCATGTAAGCTCAATCTTTGTTACAATATATGTAAATCAGATTAATAACAAGTATTTTCACCTAGGCCGTGCATGCAAAAAGTTAATTATCAGTAATTATCAGTAATTATCAATATTCAATCATCGCTGATGACTCAAATTTACCAAAAAGTCTCAAAAAATGAATAGACCTCAAAATTCCAACATTCAAAATAACTATATTTCTAATATTTGACCAAAAACAGAAAATCGAAAAATCAGTGAAAGCTATTAAAGAAAAAACAGAGGTCGATGCACAAAAGATGCAAGGTATACTACATATATGAAATGTCGTTAAAAATATGTGAATACCGTAATGTTACAAGTACATTTCTTACTTAATTGATTGTTTCAAGAAACCAAAAACAGGAGCGTTGTTTACACAAGATGGGGAAAAAAATGTCCTTCGAATGCCGAGTTAGTTCTATCAGGTAAAGTCATTTTTTAATCCACTTTTATTATTTCTGACACTAATAAACATTTTTTTTCACAGCTACATTAAAAACGTCAGTCCAGAAATTGTGGTATTTTAAAATGAACACAAAAAGCCCTGCTTTATGATTATATAAAATTATAAGTTAAAATAATATAAGACATTTAAGCATAAACTATAATAAAAACGTTTCTCTGATATCCCAAGGCTTCACTGGCGGTTCATGGTTTAATAATATTTTCTCCTTAAAACAAACAGCACAAACGAGTTCTCTCCGTTCCACATAAGGTGGGCACTTCAAGAAACCACATCGAGCCTCTACGGAATAAAACAGTCTACCATCTTGATTTGCACGACCACCATGTAAAGTGTCTGGATACTCGTCATCACAGGTGTACATTGTACCAGCTGGATGGTCAAAATATCCCACCATTAAGTTTCCACGATACTCTAACTTCCATCCTTTGTAACACGGTTTTTCTGGCTATAAAAAATAATGAAATTCAATGCACATAAGATTGTATATCTATGCAAAAATACAAAATAGCTGAAAACTTTCATCTACAAACTCAAATAAGTTACAAGTTTATTAATTTGAAAAATCAATACAAATATTTATACTTTGTCCATGAAACAACAGATAAAAAATGATATTTAAATTGTTTTTTCTAAAATTCTCACTTACCTGTAAACATTTTGACGACGGATTGATTTCGAAGAAGACAAACATCACACGGTACATCATGGTCCGCGAGCTTGTGCAAGTTGCCGGGAGAGTTGCATGTTTCGAATTCCGCACCATAAACAAAAGCTCTCGCTCCACCAACTCCATCACTGTATTCTGCGACACATTTTCCCAGTTATTTGTGCAATTATTTTTGTTATTGTACAATTACACAATTACTTGTTTTTTCAACTGACGTTTAAGAATTCTCGCATTTTAATTTCAAAAGCATGTGTGTATTGGATGAAACTTTATTATCCATAATAGATAGATATATTTAAATATAATCAGTCAAATTTTTGGTGTGCGCTACTTATAATGTTTAAGATATAAATGATTGGTGCGATATAAAATAAATGGTTTTACAATATGGAATCAAAACTCTGTTACTAAAACGCTTTTTCATATCTAATTATTTGACTTTTTCTTTAGTTGATATTGATGGGTACGTGACTTAGGACGAAATTTAATACAAAACTATCCCACTTGACGCAAGACAAAGATACCTCGATCAAAGAATAAAAGAAAAATATCATTTCTGCATTCATTTCACACGGTTTAGAAATAATGATTAATAATTAGATTGTGGTTTTGATAACAATTTTGAAATTTGAGATTGTTTCATTAAAAAACTGCAACGACATATCTTTGGTCATGTTCTTCATCGTAACCTGTTCGTTCTTTAATCTTAGACAGGACATATTTACTTAGCGCATGTGTTTGAAAATGACCCTCGTTAAGATAAATACGTTAACTTAAAGACATAAATTCAATAGTCGTTGTTTGATGTTCAACATTACTTTTTTATTGACAGCAATAATAAATGAATACATAGTGTTTTATTGGTATTCTTTATTGTTTACGTATTTGTTTATTATCTTTTGGATCAAACACACATACTAGTATCTTTCCCTCAGCAGACGGTGGACGTAATTAGGAACTACATATTGACGGATATTTTAGATAAATCTATCTTTTATGGATGATATAGTTTCATTCCATACACACATGCCTTTCAGAATAAAAATGTCGTTAAAATATATCAATACCAAATGTTACCACTGCGCAAATAACTGAAAAAATGTGTGACAGGCTAGCAAGGATAGTTCTTTTTCAAAAGAACAGGATGTTCGGTTGTGTTATTTTAAATGTATGGTATACAATTTTAATTTAATTTCGATCTGTTTAGCTTTTTCAAAATGCGAAGGTTGAACAAAAGCACCTGCTGTTGTGGCTTTGTTGTAATATATATAAATACTTGCTGATATAGACGCTAGGTGATAGTTTAAGAATTCATAAAGATAAGTTGATTTTGACAATTTACAAATGTATCATTATATTTTATTATCTGTTTATTTGAATCAAATAAATTTCATGTTTTATTTTAAGTGAAAAAGATGTAACTTAATTCATCTTTTAAAAAAATATTTTAAAAGTGTGGGTTTTTTCAAAGATGTTTTTTGATTATGTATCTATGAAACCTCTTTTGTATAAAGAAATAACGCACACATATTCATGCTATCTTCAATATGTGGGATTATGGTAAGTGTATTTCTGAGTCGCACAGGCATGTAAGCTCAATCTTTGTTACAATATATGTAAATCAGATTAATAACAAGTATTTTCACCTAGGCCGTGCATGCAAAAAGTTAATTATCAGTAATTATCAGTAATTATCAATATTCAATCATCGCTGATGACTCAAATTTACCAAAAAGTCTCAAAAAATGAATAGACCTCAAAATTCCAACATTCAAAATAACTATATTTCTAATATTTGACCAAAAACAGAAAATCGAAAAATCAGTGAAAGCTATTAAAGAAAAAACAGAGGTCGATGCACAAAAGATGCAAGGTATACTACATATATGAAATGTCGTTAAAAATATGTGAATACCGTAATGTTACAAGTACATTTCTTACTTAATTGATTGTTTCAAGAAACCAAAAACAGGAGCGTTGTTTACACAAGATGGGGAAAAAAATGTCCTTCGAATGCCGAGTTAGTTCTATCAGGTAAAGTCATTTTTTAATCCACTTTTATTATTTCTGACACTAATAAACATTTTTTTTCACAGCTACATTAAAAACGTCAGTCCAGAAATTGTGGTATTTTAAAATGAACACAAAAAGCCCTGCTTTATGATTATATAAAATTATAAGTTCAAATAATATAAGACATTTAAGCATAAACTATAATAAAAACGTTTCTCTGATATCCCAAGGCTTCACTGGCGGTTCATGGTTTAATAATATTTTCTCCTTAAAACAAACAGCACAAACGAGTTCTCTCCGTTCCACATAAGGTGGGCACTTCAAGAAACCACATCGAGCCTCTACGGAATAAAACAGTCTACCATCTTGATTTGCACGACCACCATGTAAAGTGTCTGGATACTCGTCATCACAGGTGTACATTGTACCAGCTGGATGGTCATAATATCCCACCATTAAGTTTCCACGATACTCTAACTTCCATCCTTTGTAACACGGTTTTTCTGGCTATAAAAAATAATGAAATTCAATGCACATAAGATTGTATATCTATGCAAAAATACAAAATAGCTGAAAACTTTCATCTACAAACTCAAATAAGTTACAAGTTTATTAATTTGAAAAATCAATACAAATATTTATACTTTGTCCATGAAACAACAGATAAAAAATGATATTTAAATTGTTTTTTCTAAAATTCTCACTTACCTGTAAACATTTTGACGACGGATTGATTTCGAAGAAGACAAACATCACACGGTACATCATGGTCCGCGAGCTTGTGCAAGTTGCCGGGAGAGTTGCATGTTTCGAATTCCGCACCATAAACAAAAGCTCTCGCTCCACCAACTCCATCACTGTATTCTGCGACACATTTTCCCAGTTATTTGTGCAATTATTTTTGTTATTGTACAATTACACAATTACTTGTTTTTTCAACTGACGTTTAAGAATTCTCGCATTTTAATTTCAAAAGCATGTGTGTATTGGATGAAACTTTATTATCCATAATAGATAGATATATTTAAATATAATCAGTCAAATTTTTGGTGTGCGCTACTTATAATGTTTAAGATATAAATGATTGGTGCGATATAAAATAAATGGTTTTACAATATGGAATCAAAACTCTGTTACTAAAACGCTTTTTCATATCTAATTATTTGACTTTTTCTTTAGTTGATATTGATGGGTACGTGACTTAGGACGAAATTTAATACAAAACTATCCCACTTGACGCAAGACAAAGATACCTCGATCAAAGAATAAAAAAAAAAATCATCTCTGCATTCATTTCACACGGTTTAGAAATAATGATTAATAATTAGATGGTGGTTTTGATAACAATTTTGAAATTTGAGATTGTTTCATTAAAATACTGCAACGACATATCTTTGGTCATGTTCTTCATCGTAACCTGTTCGTTCTTTAATCTTAGACAGGACATATTTACTTAGCGCATGTGTTTGAAAATGACCCTCGTTAAGATAAATACGTTAACTTAAAGACATAAATTCAATAGTCGTTGTTTGATGTTCAACATTACTTTTTTATTGACAGCAATAATAAATGAATACATAGTGTTTTATTGGTATTCTTTATTGTTTACGTATTTGTTTATTATCTTTTGGATCAAACACACATACTAGTATCTTTCCCTCAGCAGACGGTGGACGTAATTAGGAACTACATATTGACGGATATTTTAGATAAATCTATCTTTTATGGATGATATAGTTTCATTCCATACACACATGCCTTTCAGAATAAAAATGTCGTTAAAATATATCAATACCAAATGTTACCACTGCGCAAATAACTGAAAAAATGTGTGACAGGCTAGCAAGGATAGTTCTTTTTCAAAAGAACAGGATGTTCGGTTGTGTTATTTTAAATGTATGGTATACAATTTTAATTTAATTTCGATCTGTTTAGCTTTTTCAAAATGCGAAGGTTGAACAAAAGCACCTGCTGTTGTGGCTTTGTTGTAATATATATAAATACTTGCTGATATAGACGCTAGGTGATAGTTTAAGAATTCATAAAGATAAGTTGATTTTGACAATTTACAAATGTATCATTATATTTTATTATCTGTTTATTTGAATCAAATAAATTTCATGTTTTATTTTAAGTGAAAAAGATGTAACTTAATTCATCTTTTAAAAAAATATTTAAAAAGTGTGGGTTTTTTCAAAGATGTTTTTTGATTATGTATCTATGAAACCTCTTTTGTATAAAGAAATAACGCACACATATTCATGCTATCTTCAATATGTGGGGTTATGGTAAGTGTATTTCTGAGTCGCACAGGCATGTAAGCTCAATCTTTGTTACAATATATGTAAATCAGATTAATAACAAGTATTTTCATCTAGGCCGTGCATGCAAAAAGTTAATTATCAGTAATTATCAGTAATTATCAATATTCAATCATCGCTGATGACTCAAATTTACCAAAAAGTCTCAAAAAATGAATAGACCTCAAAATTCCAACATTCAAAATAACTATATTTCTAATATTTGACCAAAAACAGAAAATCGAAAAATCAGTGAAAGCTATTAAAGAAAAAACAGAGGTCGATGCACAAAAGATGCAAGGTATACTACATATATGAAATGTCGTTAAAAATATGTGAATACCGTAATGTTACAAGTACATTTCTTACTTAATTGATTGTTTCAAGAAACCAAAAACAGGAGCGTTGTTTACACAAGATGGGGAAAAAAATGTCCTTCGAATGCCGAGTTAGTTCTATCAGGTAAAGTCATTTTTTAATCCACTTTTATTATTTCTGACACTAATAAACATTTTTTTTCACAGCTACATTAAAAACGTCAGTCCAGAAATTGTGGTATTTTAAAATGAACACAAAAAGCCCTGCTTTATGATTATATAAAATTATAAGTTCAAATAATATAAGACATTTAAGCATAAACTATAATAAAAACGTTTCTCTGATATCCCAAGGCTTCACTGGCGGTTCATGGTTTAATAATATTTTCTCCTTAAAACAAACAGCACAATCGAGTTCTCTCCGTTCCACATAAGGTGGGCACTTCAAGAAACAACATCGAGCTCTACGGAATAAAACAGTCTACCATCTTGATTTGCACGACCACCATGTAAAGTGTCTGGATACTCGTCATCACAGGTGTACATTGTACCAGCTGGATGGTCATAATATCCCACCATTAAGTTTCCACGATACTCTAACTTCCATCCTTTGTAACACGGTTTTTCTGGCTATAAAAAATAATGAAATTCAATGCACATAACATTGTATATCTATGCAAAAATACAAAATAGCTGAAAACTTTCATCTACAAACTCAAATAAGTTACAAGTTTATTAATTTGAAAAATCAATACAAATATTTATACTTTGTCCATGAAACAACAGATAAAAAATGATATTTAAATTTTTTTTTCTAAAATTCTCACTTACCTGTAAACATTTTGACGACGGATTGATTTCGAAGAAGACAAACATCACACGGTACATCATGGTCCGCGAGCTTGTGCAAATTGCCGGGAGAGTTGCATGTTTCGAATTCCGCACCATAAACAAAAGCTCTCGCTCCACCAACTCCATCACTGTATTCTGCGACACATTTTCCCAGTTATTTGTGCAATTATTTTTGTTATTGTACAATTACACAATTACTTGTTTTTTCAACTGACGTTTAAGAATTCTCGCATTTTAATTTCAAAAGCATGTGTGTATTGGATGAAACTTTATTATCCATAATAGATAGATATATTTAAATATAATCAGTCAAATTTTTGGTGTGCGCTACTTATAATGTTTAAGATATAAATGATTGGTGCGATATAAAATAAATGGTTTTACAATATGGAATCAAAACTCTGTTACTAAAACGCTTTTTCATATCTAATTATTTGACTTTTTCTTTAGTTGATATTGATGGGTACGTGACTTAGGACGAAATTTAATACAAAACTATCCCACTTGACGCAAGACAAAGATACCTCGATCAAAGAATAAAAAAAAAAAAATCATCTCTGCATTCATTTCACACGGTTTAGAAATAATGATTAATAATTAGATGGTGGTTTTGATAACAATTTTGAAATTTGAGATTGTTTCATTAAAATACTGCAACGACATATCTTTGGTCATGTTCTTCATCGTAACCTGTTCGTTCTTTAATCTTAGACAGGACATATTTACTTAGCGCATGTGTTTGAAAATGACCCTCGTTAAGATAAATACGTTAACTTAAAGACATAAATTCAATAGTCGTTGTTTGATGTTCAACATTACTTTTTTATTGACAGCAATAATAAATGAATACATAGTGTTTTATTGGTATTCTTTATTGTTTACGTATTTGTTTATTATCTTTTGGATCAAACACACATACTAGTATCTTTCCCTCAGCAGACGGTGGACGTAATTAGGAACTACATATTGACGGATATTTTAGATAAATCTATCTTTTATGGATGATATAGTTTCATTCCATACACACATGCCTTTCAGAATAAAAATGTCGTTAAAATATATCAATACCAAATGTTACCACTGCGCAAATAACTGAAAAAATGTGTGACAGGCTAGCAAGGATAGTTCTTTTTCAAAAGAACAGGATGTTCGGTTGTGTTATTTTAAATGTATGGTATACAATTTTAATTTAATTTCGATCTGTTTAGCTTTTTCAAAATGCGAAGGTTGAACAAAAGCACCTGCTGTTGTGGCTTTGTTGTAATATATATAAATACTTGCTGATATAGACGCTAGGTGATAGTTTAAGAATTCATAAAGATAAGTTGATTTTGACAATTTACAAATGTATCATTATATTTTATTATCTGTTTATTTGAATCAAATAAATTTCATGTTTTATTTTAAGTGAAAAAGATGTAACTTAATTCATCTTTTAAAAAAATATTTAAAAAGTGTGGGTTTTTTCAAAGATGTTTTTTGATTATGTATCTATGAAACCTCTTTTGTATAAAGAAATAACGCACACATATTCATGCTATCTTCCATATGTGGGGTTATGGTAAGTGTATTTCTGAGTCGCACAGGCATGTAAGCTCAATCTGTGTTACAATATATGTAAATCAGATTAATAACAAGTATTTTCATCTAGGCCGTGCATGCAAAAAGTTAATTATCAGTAATTATCAGTAATTATCAATATTCAATCATCGCTGATGACTCAAATTTACCAAAAAGTCTCAAAAAATGAATAGACCTCAAAATTCCAACATTCAAAATAACTATATTTCTAATATTTGACCAAAAACAGAAAATCGAAAAATCAGTGAAAGCTATTAAAGAAAAAACAGAGGTCGATGCACAAAAGATGCAAGGTATACTACATATATGAAATGTCGTTAAAAATATGTGAATACCGTAATGTTACAAGTACATTTCTTACTTAATTGATTGTTTCAAGAAACCAAAAACAGGAGCGTTGTTTACACAAGATGGGGAAAAAAATGTCCTTCGAATGCCGAGTTAGTTCTATCAGGTAAAGTCATTTTTTAATCCACTTTTATTATTTCTGACACTAATAAACATTTTTTTTCACAGCTACATTAAAAACGTCAGTCCAGAAATTGTGGTATTTTAAAATGAACACAAAAAGCCCTGCTTTATGATTATATAAAATTATAAGTTCAAATAATATAAGACATTTAAGCATAAACTATAATAAAAACGTTTCTCTGATATCCCAAGGCTTCACTGGCGGTTCATGGTTTAATAATATTTTCTCCTTAAAACAAACAGCACAATCGAGTTCTCTCCGTTCCACATAAGGTGGGCACTTCAAGAAACCACATCGAGCCTCTACGGAATAAAACAGTCTACCATCTTGATTTGCACGACCACCATGTAAAGTGTCTGGATACTCGTCATCACAGGTGTACATTGTACCAGCTGGATGGTCATAATATCCCACCATTAAGTTTCCACGATACTCTAACTTCCATCCTTTGTAACACGGTTTTTCTGGCTATAAAAAATAATGAAATTCAATGCACATAACATTGTATATCTATGCAAAAATACAAAATAGCTGAAAACTTTCATCTACAAACTCAAATAAGTTACAAGTTTATTAATTTGAAAAATCAATACAAATATTTATACTTTGTCCATGAAACAACAGATAAAAAATGATATTTAAATTTTTTTTTCTAAAATTCTCACTTACCTGTAAACATTTTGACGACGGATTGATTTCGAAGAAGACAAACATCACACGGTACATCATGGTCCGCGAGCTTGTGCAAATTGCCGGGAGAGTTGCATGTTTCGAATTCCGCACCATAAACAAAAGCTCTCGCTCCACCAACTCCATCACTGTATTCTGCGACACATTTTCCCAGTTATTTGTGCAATTATTTTTGTTATTGTACAATTACACAATTACTTGTTTTTTCAACTGACGTTTAAGAATTCTCGCATTTTAATTTCAAAAGCATGTGTGTATTGGATGAAACTTTATTATCCATAATAGATAGATATATTTAAATATAATCAGTCAAATTTTTGGTGTGCGCTACTTATAATGTTTAAGATATAAATGATTGGTGCGATATAAAATAAATGGTTTTACAATATGGAATCAAAACTCTGTTACTAAAACGCTTTTTCATATCTAATTATTTGACTTTTTCTTTAGTTGATATTGATGGGTACGTGACTTAGGACGAAATTTAATACAAAACTATCCCACTTGACGCAAGACAAAGATACCTCGATCAAAGAATAAAAAAAAAAAATCATCTCTGCATTCATTTCACACGGTTTAGAAATAATGATTAATAATTAGATTGTGGTTTTGATAACAATTTTGAAATTTGAGATTGTTTCATTAAAATACTGCAACGACATATCTTTGGTCATGTTCTTCATCGTAACCTGTTCGTTCTTTAATCTTAGACAGGACATATTTACTTAGCGCATGTGTTTGAAAATGACCCTCGTTAAGATAAATACGTTAACTTAAAGACATAAATTCAATAGTCGTTGTTTGATGTTCAACATTACTTTTTTATTGACAGCAATAATAAATGAATACATAGTGTTTTATTGGTATTCTTTATTGTTTACGTATTTGTTTATTATCTTTTGGATCAAACACACATACTAGTATCTTTCCCTCAGCAGACGGTGGACGTAATTAGGAACTACATATTGACGGATATTTTAGATAAATCTATCTTTTATGGATGATATAGTTTCATTCCATACACACATGCCTTTCAGAATAAAAATGTCGTTAAAATATATCAATACCAAATGTTACCACTGCGCAAATAACTGAAAAAATGTGTGACAGGCTAGCAAGGATAGTTCTTTTTCAAAAGAACAGGATGTTCGGTTGTGTTATTTTAAATGTATGGTATACAATTTTAATTTAATTTCGATCTGTTTAGCTTTTTCAAAATGCGAAGGTTGAACAAAAGCACCTGCTGTTGTGGCTTTGTTGTAATATATATAAATACTTGCTGATATAGACGCTAGGTGATAGTTTAAGAATTCATAAAGATAAGTTGATTTTGACAATTTACAAATGTATCATTATATTTTATTATCTGTTTATTTGAATCAAATAAATTTCATGTTTTATTTTAAGTGAAAAAGATGTAACTTAATTCATCTTTTAAAAAAATATTTAAAAAGTGTGGGTTTTTTCAAAGATGTTTTTTGATTATGTATCTATGAAACCTCTTTTGTATAAAGAAATAACGCACACATATTCATGCTATCTTCAATATGTGGGGTTATGGTAAGTGTATTTCTGAGTCGCACAGGCATGTAAGCTCAATCTTTGTTACAATATATGTAAATCAGATTAATAACAAGTATTTTCATCTAGGCCGTGCATGCAAAAAGTTAATCATCAGTAATTATCAGTAATTATCAATATTCAATCATCGCTGATGACTCAAATTTATCAAAAAGTCTCAAAAAATGAATAGACCTCAAAATTCCAACATTCAAAATAACTATATTTCTAATATTTGACCAAAAACAGAAAATCGAAAAATCAGTGAAAGCTATTAAAGAAAAAACAGAGGTCGATGCACAAAAGATGCAAGGTATACTACATATATGAAATGTCGTTAAAAATATGTGAATACCGTAATGTTACAAGTACATTTCTTACTTAATTGATTGTTTCAAGAAACCAAAAACTTGAGCGTTGTTTACACAAGATGGGGAAAAAAATGTCCTTCGAATGCCGAGTTAGTTCTATCAGGTAAAGTCATTTTTTAATCCACTTTTATTATTTCTGACACTAATAAACATTTTTTTTCACAGCTACATTAAAAACGTCAGTCCAGAAATTGTGGTATTTTAAAATGAACACAAAAAGCCCTGCTTTATGATTATATAAAATTATAAGTTCAAATAATATAAGACATTTAAGCATAAACTATAATAAAAACGTTTCTCTGATATCCCAAGGCTTCACTGGCGGTTCATGGTTTAATAATATTTTCTCCTTAAAACAAACAGCACAAACGAGTTCTCTCCGTTCCACATAAGGTGGGCACTTCAAGAAACCACATCGAGCCTCTACGGAATAAAACAGTCTACCATCTTGATTTGCACGACCACCATGTAAAGTGTCTGGATACTCGTCATCACAGGTGTACATTGTACCAGCTGGATGGTCATAATATCCCACCATTAAGTTTCCACGATACTCTAACTTCCATCCTTTGTAACACGGTTTTTCTGGCTATAAAAAATAATGAAATTCAATGCACATAACATTGTATATCTATGCAAAAATACAAAATAGCTGAAAACTTTCATCTACAAACTCAAATAAGTTACAAGTTTATTAATTTGAAAAATCAATACAAATATTTATACTTTGTCCATGAAACAACAGATAAAAAATGATATTTAAATTGTTTTTTCTAAAATTCTCACTTACCTGTAAACATTTTGACGACGGATTGATTTCGAAGAAGACAAACATCACACGGTACATCATGGTCCGCGAGCTTGTGCAAGTTGCCGGGAGAGTTGCATGTTTCGAATTCCGCACCATAAACAAAAGCTCTCGCTCCACCAACTCCATCACTGTATTCTGCGACACATTTTCCCAGTTATTTGTGCAATTATTTTTGTTATTGTACAATTACACAATTACTTGTTTTTTCAACTGACGTTTAAGAATTCTCGCATTTTAATTTCAAAAGCATGTGTGTATTGGATGAAACTTTATTATCCATAATAGATAGATATATTTAAATATAATCAGTCAAATTTTTGGTGTGCGCTACTTAAAATGTTTAAGATATAAATGATTGGTGCGATATAAAATAAATGGTTTTACAATATGGAATCAAAACTCTGTTACTAAAACGCTTTTTCATATCTAATTATTTGACTTTTTCTTTAGTTGATATTGATGGGTACGTGACTTAGGACGAAATTTAATACAAAACTATCCCACTTGACGCAAGACAAAGATACCTCGATCAAAGAATAAAAAAAAAATCATCTCTGCATTCATTTCACACGGTTTAGAAATAATGATTAATAATTAGATGGTGGTTTTGATAACAATTTTGAAATTTGAGATTGTTTCATTAAAATACTGCAACGACATATCTTTGGTCATGTTCTTCATCGTAACCTGTTCGTTCTTTAATCTTAGACAGGACATATTTACTTAGCGCATGTGTTTGAAAATGACCCTCGTTAAGATAAATACGTTAACTTAAAGACATAAATTCTATAGTCGTTGTTTGATGTTCAACATTACTTTTTTATTGACAGCAATAATAAATGAATACATAGTGTTTTATTGGTATTCTTTATTGTTTACGTATTTGTTTATTATCTTTTGGATCAAACACACATACTAGTATCTTTCCCTCAGCAGACGGTGGACGTAATTAGGAACTACATATTGACGGATATTTTAGATAAATCTATCTTTTATGGATGATATAGTTTCATTCCATACACACATGCCTTTCAGAATAAAAATGTCGTTAAAATATATCAATACCAAATGTTACCACTGCGCAAATAACTGAAAAAATGTGTGACAGGCTAGCAAGGATAGTTCTTTTTCAAAAGAACAGGATGTTCGGTTGTGTTATTTTAAATGTATGGTATACAATTTTAATTTAATTTCGATCTGTTTAGCTTTTTCAAAATGCGAAGGTTGAACAAAAGCACCTGCTGTTGTGGCTTTGTTGTAATATATATAAATACTTGCTGATATAGACGCTAGGTGATAGTTTAAGAATTCATAAAGATAAGTTGATTTTGACAATTTACAAATGTATCATTATATTTTATTATCTGTTTATTTGAATCAAATAAATTTCATGTTTTATTTTAAGTGAAAAAGATGTAACTTAATTCATCTTTTAAAAAAATATTTAAAAAGTGTGGGTTTTTTCAAAGATGTTTTTTGATTATGTATCTATGAAACCTCTTTTGTATAAAGAAATAACGCACACATATTCATGCTATCTTCCATATGTGGGGTTATGGTAAGTGTATTTCTGAGTCGCACAGGCATGTAAGCTCAATCTTTGTTACAATATATGTAAATCAGATTAATAACAAGTATTTTCATCTAGGCCGTGCATGCAAAAAGTTAATTATCAGTAATTATCAGTAATTATCAATATTCAATCATCGCTGATGACTCAAATTTACCAAAAAGTCTCAAAAAATGAATAGACCTCAAAATTCCAACATTCAAAATAACTATATTTCTAATATTTGACCAAAAACAGAAAATCGAAAAATCAGTGAAAGCTATTAAAGAAAAAACAGAGGTCGATGCACAAAAGATGCAAGGTATACTACATATATGAAATGTCGTTAAAAATATGTGAATACCGTAATGTTACAAGTACATTTCTTACTTAATTGATTGTTTCAAGAAACCAAAAACAGGAGCGTTGTTTACACAAGATGGGGAAAAAAATGTCCTTCGAATGCCGAGTTAGTTCTATCAGGTAAAGTCATTTTTTAATCCACTTTTATTATTTCTGACACTAATAAACATTTTTTTTCACAGCTACATTAAAAACGTCAGTCCAGAAATTGTGGTATTTTAAAATGAACACAAAAAGCCCTGCTTTATGATTATATAAAATTATAAGTTAAAATAATATAAGACATTTAAGCATAAACTATAATAAAAACGTTTCTCTGATATCCCAAGGCTTCACTGGCGGTTCATGGTTTAATAATATTTTCTCCTTAAAACAAACAGCACAAACGAGTTCTCTCCGTTCCACATAAGGTGGGCACTTCAAGAAACCACATCGAGCCTCTACGGAATAAAACAGTCTACCATCTTGATTTGCACGACCACCATGTAAAGTGTCTGGATACTCGTCATCACAGGTGTACATTGTACCAGCTGGATGGTCATAATATCCCACCATTAAGTTTCCACGATACTCTAACTTCCATCCTTTGTAACACGGTTTTTCTGGCTATAAAAAATAATGAAATTCAATGCACATAACATTGTATATCTATGCAAAAATACAAAATAGCTGAAAACTTTCATCTACAAACTCAAATAAGTTACAAGTTTATTAATTTGAAAAATCAATACAAATATTTATACTTTGTCCATGAAACAACAGATAAAAAATGATATTTAAATTGTTTTTTCTAAAATTCTCACTTACCTGTAAACATTTTGACGACGGATTGATTTCGAAGAAGACAAACATCACACGGTACATCATGGTCCGCGAGCTTGTGCAAGTTGCCGGGAGAGTTGCATGTTTCGAATTCCGCACCATAAACAAAAGCTCTCGCTCCACCAACTCCATCACTGTATTCTGCGACACATTTTCCCAGTTATTTGTGCAATTATTTTTGTTATTGTACAATTACACAATTACTTGTTTTTTCAACTGACGTTTAAGAATTCTCGCATTTTAATTTCAAAAGCATGTGTGTATTGGATAAAACTTTATTATCCATAATAGATAGATATATTTAAATATAATCAGTCAAATTTTTGGTGTGCGCTACTTATAATGTTTAAGATATAAATGATTGGTGCGATATAAAATAAATGGTTTTACAATATGGAATCAAAACTCTGTTACTAAAACGCTTTTTCATATCTAATTATTTGACTTTTTCTTTAGTTGATATTGATGGGTACGTGACTTAGGACGAAATTTAATACAAAACTATCCCACTTGACGCAAGACAAAGATACCTCGATCAAAGAATAAAAAAAAAAATCATTTCTGCATTCATTTCACACGGTTTAGAAATAATGATTAATAATTAGATTGTGGTTTTGATAACAATTTTGAAATTTGAGATTGTTTCATTAAAATACTGCAACGACATATCTTTGGTCATGTTCTTCATCGTAACCTGTTCGTTCTTTAATCTTAGACAGGACATATTTACTTAGCGCATGTGTTTGAAAATGACCCTCGTTAAGATAAATACGTTAACTTAAAGACATAAATTCAATAGTCGTTGTTTGATGTTCAACATTACTTTTTTATTGACAGCAATAATAAATGAATACATAGTGTTTTATTGGTATTCTTTATTGTTTACGTATTTGTTTATTATCTTTTGGATCAAACACACATACTAGTATCTTTCCCTCAGCAGACGGTGGACGTAATTAGGAACTACATATTGACGGATATTTTAGATAAATCTATCTTTTATGGATGATATAGTTTCATTCCATACACACATGCCTTTCAGAATAAAAATGTCGTTAAAATATATCAATACCAAATGTTACCACTGCGCAAATAACTGAAAAAATGTGTGACAGGCTAGCAAGGATAGTTCTTTTTCAAAAGAACAGGATGTTCGGTTGTGTTATTTTAAATGTATGGTATACAATTTTAATTTAATTTCGATCTGTTTAGCTTTTTCAAAATGCGAAGGTTGAACAAAAGCACCTGCTGTTGTGGCTTTGTTGTAATATATATAAATACTTGCTGATATAGACGCTAGGTGATAGTTTAAGAATTCATAAAGATAAGTTGATTTTGACAATTTACAAATGTATCATTATATTTTATTATCTGTTTATTTGAATCAAATAAATTTCATGTTTTATTTTAAGTGAAAAAGATGTAACTTAATTCATCTTTTAAAAAAATATTTAAAAAGTGTGGGTTTTTTCAAAGATGTTTTTTGATTATGTATCTATGAAACCTCTTTTGTATAAAGAAATAACGCACACATATTCATGCTATCTTCCATATGTGGGGTTATGGTAAGTGTATTTCTGAGTCGCACAGGCATGTAAGCTCAATCTGTGTTACAATATATGTAAATCAGATTAATAACAAGTATTTTCATCTAGGCCGTGCATGCAAAAAGTTAATTATCAGTAATTATCAGTAATTATCAATATTCAATCATCGCTGATGACTCAAATTTACCAAAAAGTCTCAAAAAATGAATAGACCTCAAAATTCCAACATTCAAAATAACTATATTTCTAATATTTGACCAAAAACAGAAAATCGAAAAATCAGTGAAAGCTATTAAAGAAAAAACAGAGGTCGATGCACAAAAGATGCAAGGTATACTACATATATGAAATGTCGTTAAAAATATGTGAATACCGTAATGTTACAAGTACATTTCTTACTTAATTGATTGTTTCAAGAAACCAAAAACAGGAGCGTTGTTTACACAAGATGGGGAAAAAAATGTCCTTCGAATGCCGAGTTAGTTCTATCAGGTAAAGTCATTTTTTAATCCACTTTTATTATTTCTGACACTAATAAACATTTTTTTTCACAGCTACATTAAAAACGTCAGTCCAGAAATTGTGGTATTTTAAAATGAACACAAAAAGCCCTGCTTTATGATTATATAAAATTATAAGTTCAAATAATATAAGACATTTAAGCATAAACTATAATAAAAACGTTTCTCTGATATCCCAAGGCTTCACTGGCGGTTCATGGTTTAATAATATTTACTCCTTAAAACAAACAGCACAAACGAGTTCTCTCCGTTCCACATAAGGTGGGCACTTCAAGAAACCACATCGAGCTCTACGGAATAAAACAGTCTACCATCTTGATTTGCACGACCACCATGTAAAGTGTCTGGATACTCGTCATCACAGGTGTACATTGTACCAGCTGGATGGTCATAATATCCCACCATTAAGTTTCCACGATACTCTAACTTCCATCCTTTGTAACACGGTTTTTCTGGCTATAAAAAATAATGAAATTCAATGCACATAAGATTGTATATCTATGCAAAAATACAAAATAGCTGAAAACTTTCATCTACAAACTCAAATAAGTTACAAGTTTATTAATTTGAAAAATCAATACAAATATTTATACTTTGTCCATGAAACAACAGATAAAAAATGATATTTAAATTGTTTTTTCTAAAATTCTCACTTACCTGTAAACATTTTGACGACGGATTGATTTCGAAGAAGACAAACATCACACGGTACATCATGGTCCGCGAGCTTGTGCAAGTTGCCGGGAGAGTTGCATGTTTCGAATTCCGCACCATAAACAAAAGCTCTCGCTCCACCAACTCCATCACTGTATTCTGCGACACATTTTCCCAGTTATTTGTGCAATTATTTTTGTTATTGTACAATTACACAATTACTTGTTTTTTCAAATGACGTTTAAGAATTCTCGCATTTTAATTTCAAAAGCATGTGTGTATTGGATAAAACTTTATTATCCATAATAGATAGATATATTTAAATATAATCAGTCAAATTTTTGGTGTGCGCTACTTATAATGTTTAAGATATAAATGATTGGTGCGATATAAAATAAATGGTTTTACAATATGGAATCAAAACTCTGTTACTAAAACGCTTTTTCATATCTAATTATTTGACTTTTTCTTTAGTTGATATTGATGGGTACGTGACTTAGGACGAAATTTAATACAAAACTATCCCACTTGACGCAAGACAAAGATACCTCGATCAAAGAATAAAAGAAAAAAATCATTTCTGCATTCATTTCACACGGTTTAGAAATAATGATTAATAATTAGATTGTGGTTTTGATAACAATTTTGAAATTTGAGATTGTTTCATTAAAATACTGCAACGACATATCTTTGGTCATGTTCTTCATCGTAACCTGTTCGTTCTTTAATCTTAGACAGGACATATTTACTTAGCGCATGTGTTTGAAAATGACCCTCGTTAAGATAAATACGTTAACTTAAAGACATAAATTCAATAGTCGTTGTTTGATGTTCAACATTACTTTTTTATTGACAGCAATAATAAATGAATACATAGTGTTTTATTGGTATTCTTTATTGTTTACGTATTTGTTTATTATCTTTTGGATCAAACACACATACTAGTATCTTTCCCTCAGCAGACGGTGGACGTAATTAGGAACTACATATTGACGGATATTTTAGATAAATCTATCTTTTATGGATGATATAGTTTCATTCCATACACACATGCCTTTCAGAATAAAAATGTCGTTAAAATATATCAATACCAAATGTTACCACTGCGCAAATAACTGAAAAAATGTGTGACAGGCTAGCAAGGATAGTTCTTTTTCAAAAGAACAGGATGTTCGGTTGTGTTATTTTAAATGTATGGTATACAATTTTAATTTAATTTCGATCTGTTTAGCTTTTTCAAAATGCGAAGGTTGAACAAAAGCACCTGCTGTTGTGGCTTTGTTGTAATATATATAAATACTTGCTGATATAGACGCTAGGTGATAGTTTAAGAATTCATAAAGATAAGTTGATTTTGACAATTTACAAATGTATCATTATATTTTATTATCTGTTTATTTGAATCAAATAAATTTCATGTTTTATTTTAAGTGAAAAAGATGTAACTTAATTCATCTTTTAAAAAAATATTTTAAAAGTGTGGGTTTTTTCAAAGATGTTTTTTGATTATGTATCTATGAAACCTCTTTTGTATAAAGAAATAACGCACACATATTCATGCTATCTTCAATATGTGGGGTTATGGTAAGTGTATTTCTGAGTCGCACAGGCATGTAAGCTCAATCTTTGTTACAATATATGTAAATCAGATTAATAACAAGTATTTTCATCTAGGCCGTGCATGCAAAAAGTTAATTATCAGTAATTATCAGTAATTATCAATATTCAATCATCGCTGATGACTCAAATTTACCAAAAAGTCTCAAAAAATGAATAGACCTCAAAATTCCAACATTCAAAATAACTATATTTCTAATATTTGACCAAAAACAGAAAATCGAAAAATCAGTGAAAGCTATTAAAGAAAAAACAGAGGTCGATGCACAAAAGATGCAAGGTATACTACATATATGAAATGTCGTTAAAAATATGTGAATACCGTAATGTTACAAGTACATTTCTTACTTAATTGATTGTTTCAAGAAACCAAAAACAGGAGCGTTGTTTACACAAGATGGGGAAAAAAATGTCCTTCGAATGCCGAGTTAGTTCTATCAGGTAAAGTCATTTTTTAATCCACTTTTATTATTTCTGACACTAATAAACATTTTTTTTCACAGCTACATTAAAAACGTCAGTCCAGAAATTGTGGTATTTTAAAATGAACACAAAAAGCCCTGCTTTATGATTATATAAAATTATAAGTTCAAATAATATAAGACATTTAAGCATAAACTATAATAAAAACGTTTCTCTGATATCCCAAGGCTTCACTGGCGGTTCATGGTTTAATAATATTTACTCCTTAAAACAAACAGCACAAACGAGTTCTCTCCGTTCCACATAAGGTGGGCACTTCAAGAAACCACATCGAGCTCTACGGAATAAAACAGTCTACCATCTTGATTTGCACGACCACCATGTAAAGTGTCTGGATACTCGTCATCACAGGTGTACATTGTACCAGCTGGATGGTCATAATATCCCACCATTAAGTTTCCACGATACTCTAACTTCCATCCTTTGTAACACGGTTTTTCTGGCTATAAAAAATAATGAAATTCAATGCACATAAGATTGTATATCTATGCAAAAATACAAAATAGCTGAAAACTTTCATCTACAAACTCAAATAAGTTACAAGTTTATTAATTTGAAAAATCAATACAAATATTTATACTTTGTCCATGAAACAACAGATAAAAAATGATATTTAAATTTTTTTTTCTAAAATTCTCACTTACCTGTAAACATTTTGACGACGGATTGATTTCGAAGAAGACAAACATCACACGGTACATCATGGTCCGCGAGCTTGTGCAAGTTGCCGGGAGAGTTGCACGTTTCGAATTCCGCACCATAAACAAAAGCTCTCGCTCCACCAACTCCATCACTGTATTCTGCGACACATTTTCCCAGTTATTTGTGCAATTATTTTTGTTATTGTACAATTACACAATTACTTGTTTTTTCAACTGACGTTTAAGAATTCTCGCATTTTAATTTCAAAAGCATGTGTGTATTGGATGAAACTTTATTATCCATAATAGATAGATATATTTAAATATAATCAGTCAAATTTTTGGTGTGCGCTACTTATAATGTTTAAGATATAAATGATTGGTGCGATATAAAATAAATGGTTTTACAATATGGAATCAAAACTCTGTTACTAAAACGCTTTTTCATATCTAATTATTTGACTTTTTCTTTAGTTGATATTGATGGGTACGTGACTTAGGACGAAATTTAATACAAAACTATCCCACTTGACGCAAGACAAAGATACCTCGATCAAAGAATAAAAAAAAAAATCATCTCTGCATTCATTTCACACGGTTTAGAAATAATGATTAATAATTAGATTGTGGTTTTGATAACAATTTTGAAATTTGAGATTGTTTCATTAAAATACTGCAACGACATATCTTTGGTCATGTTCTTCATCGTAACCTGTTCGTTCTTTAATCTTAGACAGGACATATTTACTTAGCGCATGTGTTTGAAAATGACCCTCGTTAAGATAAATACGTTAACTTAAAGACATAAATTCAATAGTCGTTGTTTGATGTTCAACATTACTTTTTTATTGACAGCAATAATAAATGAATACATAGTGTTTTATTGGTATTCTTTATTGTTTACGTATTTGTTTATTATCTTTTGGATCAAACACACATACTAGTATCTTTCCCTCAGCAGACGGTGGACGTAATTAGGAACTTCATATTGACGGATATTTTAGATAAATCTATCTTTTATGGATGATATAGTTTCATTCCATACACACATGCCTTTCAGAATAAAAATGTCGTTAAAATATATCAATACCAAATGTTACCACTGCGCAAATAACTGAAAAAATGTGTGACAGGCTAGCAAGGATAGTTCTTTTTCAAAAGAACAGGATATTCGGTTGTGTTATTTTAAATGTATGGTATACAATTTTAATTTAATTTCGATCTGTTTAGCTTTTTCAAAATGCGAAGGTTGAACAAAAGCACCTGCTGTTGTGGCTTTGTTGTAATATATATAAATACTTGCTGATATAGACGCTAGGTGATAGTTTAAGAATTCATAAAGATAAGTTGATTTTGACAATTTACAAATGTATCATTATATTTTATTATCTGTTTATTTGAATCAAATAAATTTCATGTTTTATTTTAAGTGAAAAAGATGTAACTTAATTCATCTTTTAAAAAAATATTTTAAAAGTGTGGGTTTTTTCAAAGATGTTTTTTGATTATGTATCTATGAAACCTCTTTTGTATAAAGAAATAACGCACACATATTCATGCTATCTTCAATATGTGGGGTTATGGTAAGTGTATTTCTGAGTCGCACAGGCATGTAAGCTCAATCTTTGTTACAATATATGTAAATCAGATTAATAACAAGTATTTTCATCTAGGCCGTGCATGCAAAAAGTTAATTATCAGTAATTATCAGTAATTATCAATATTCAATCATCGCTGATGACTCAAATTTACCAAAAAGTCTCAAAAAATGAATAGACCTCAAAATTCCAACATTCAAAATAACTATATTTCTAATATTTGACCAAAAACAGAAAATCGAAAAATCAGTGAAAGCTATTAAAGAAAAAACAGAGGTCGATGCACAAAAGATGCAAGGTATACTACATATATGAAATGTCGTTAAAAATATGTGAATACCGTAATGTTACAAGTACATTTCTTACTTAATTGATTGTTTCAAGAAACCAAAAACAGGAGCGTTGTTTACACAAGATGGGGAAAAAAATGTCCTTCGAATGCCGAGTTAGTTCTATCAGGTAAAGTCATTTTTTAATCCACTTTTATTATTTCTGACACTAATAAACATTTTTTTTCACAGCTACATTAAAAACGTCAGTCCAGAAATTGTGGTATTTTAAAATGAACACAAAAAGCCCTGCTTTATGATTATATAAAATTATAAGTTCAAATAATATAAGACATTTAAGCATAAACTATAATAAAAACGTTTCTCTGATATCCCAAGGCTTCACTGGCGGTTCATGGTTTAATAATATTTTCTCCTTAAAACAAACAGCACAATCGAGTTCTCTCCGTTCCACATAAGGTGGGCACTTCAAGAAACCACATCGAGCCTCTACGGAATAAAACAGTCTACCATCTTGATTTGCACGACCACCATGTAAAGTGTCTGGATACTCGTCATCACAGGTGTACATTGTACCAGCTGGATGGTCATAATATCCCACCATTAAGTTTCCACGATACTCTAACTTCCATCCTTTGTAACACGGTTTTTCTGGCTATAAAAAATAATGAAATTCAATGCACATAAGATTGTATATCTATGCAAAAATACAAAATAGCTGAAAACTTTCATCTACAAACTCAAATAAGTTACAAGTTTATTAATTTGAAAAATCAATACAAATATTTATACTTTGTCCATGAAACAACAGATAAAAAATGATATTTAATTTTTTTTTTCTAAAATTCTCACTTACCTGTAAACATTTTGACTAACACGGTACATCATGGTCCGCGAGCTTGTGCAAATTGCCGGGAGAGTTGCATGTTTCGAATTCCGCACCATAAACAAAAGCTCTCGCTCCACCAACTCCATCACTGTATTCTGCGACACATTTTCCCAGTTATTTGTGCAATTATTTTTGTTATTGTACAATTACACAATTACTTGTTTTTTCAACTGACGTTTAAGAATTCTCGCATTTTAATTTCAAAAGCATGTGTGTATTGGATGAAACTTTATTATCCATAATAGATAGATATATTTAAATATAATCAGTCAAATTTTTGGTGTGCGCTACTTATAATGTTTAAGATATAAATGATTGGTGCGATATAAAATAAATGGTTTTACAATATGGAATCAAAACTCTGTTACTAAAACGCTTTTTCATATCTAATTATTTGACTTTTTCTTTAGTTGATATTGATGGGTACGTGACTTAGGACGAAATTTAATACAAAACTATCCCACTTGACGCAAGACAAAGATACCTCGATCAAAGAATAAAAAAAAAAAATCATCTCTGCATTCATTTCACACGGTTTAGAAATAATGATTAATAATTAGATTGTGGTTTTGATAACAATTTTGAAATTTGAGATTGTTTCATTAAAATACTGCAACGACATATCTTTGGTCATGTTCTTCATCGTAACCTGTTCGTTCTTTAATCTTAGACAGGACATATTTACTTAGCGCATGTGTTTGAAAATGACCCTCGTTAAGATAAATACGTTAACTTAAAGACATAAATTCAATAGTCGTTGTTTGATGTTCAACATTACTTTTTTATTGACAGCAATAATAAATGAATACATAGTGTTTTATTGGTATTCTTTATTGTTTATGTATTTGTTTATTATCTTTTGGATCAAACACACATACTAGTATCTTTCCCTCAGCAGACGGTGGACGTAATTAGGAACTACATATTGACGGATATTTTAGATAAATCTATCTTTTATGGATGATATAGTTTCATTCCATACACACATGCCTTTCAGAATAAAAATATCGTTAAAATATATCAATACCAAATGTTACCACTGCGCAAATAACTGAAAAAATGTGTGACAGGCTAGCAAGGATAGTTCTTTTTCAAAAGAACAGGATGTTCGGTTGTGTTATTTTAAATGTATGGTATACAATTTTAATTTAATTTCGATCTGTTTAGCTTTTTCAAAATGCGAAGGTTGAACAAAAGCACCTGCTGTTGTGGCTTTGTTGTAATATATATAAATACTTGCTGATATAGACGCTAGGTGATAGTTTAAGAATTCATAAAGATAAGTTGATTTTGACAATTTACAAATGTGTCATTATATTTTATTATCTGTTTATTTGAATCAAATAAATTTCATGTTTTATTTTAAGTGAAAAAGATGTAACTTAATTCATCTTTTAAAAAAATATTTAAAAAGTGTGGGTTTTTTCAAAGATGTTTTTTGATTATGTATCTATAAAACCTCTTTTGTATAAAGAAATAACGCACACATATTCATGCTATCTTCAATATGTGGGGTTATGGTAAGTGTATTTCTGAGTCGCACAGGCATGTAAGCTCAATCTTTGTTACAATATATGTAAATCAGATTAATGACATGTAGAATTTACAGTAAAACATAAAGTATCGGTGTATGTCACCCTTACAAGAGATGACATGTAGAACTTACAGTAAAACATAAAGTATCGGTGTGTGTCACCCTTACTAGAGATCACATTTAGAACTTACAGTAAAACATAAAGTATCGGTGTATGTCACCCTTACAAAAGACGACATGTAAAACTCACAGTAAAACATTAAGTACCGGTGTATGTCACCCTTACAAATGATGACATGTAGAACTTACAGTAAAACATAAAGTATCGGTGTACGTCACCCTAACAAGAGGACATGTACAACATACACTAAAACATATATAATCGGTGTATGTCACCCTTACAAGAGATTACATATAGAATTTACAGTAAAACACAAAGTACCGGTGTATATCACCCTTACAAGAGATGACATGTACAACATACAGTAAAACATAAAGTATCGGTGTGTCACTCTTACAAGAAATGACATGTACAACATACAGTAAAATATAAAGTATCGGTGTATGTCACCCTATCAAAAGATGACATGTAGAACTTACAGTAAAACATAAAGTAACCTTGTATGTCACCCTTACAAGAGGACATGTGCAACATACACTAAAACATATATAATCGGTGTATGTCACCCTTACAAGAGATCACATGTAGAATTTACAGTAAAACAAAAAGTACCGGTGTATGTCACCCTTACAAGAGATGACATGTACAACATACAGTAAAACATATTGTATCGGTGTGTGTCACTCTTACAAGAAATGACATGTACAAGATACAGTTAAACATTAAGTATCGATGTATGTCACCCTATCAAAAGATGACATGTAGAATTTACAGTAAAACATAAAGTATCGGTGTATGTCACCCTTACAAGAGATGACATGTAGAACTTACTGTAAAACATAAAGTATCGGTGTATGTCACCCTTACAAGAGATGACATATAGAACTTACAGTAAAACATAAAGTTTCGGTGTATGTCATCCTTACAAGAGATGACATGTAGAACTTACTGTAAAACATTGGCGTAGGAAAATATCACATGTTTTTGCAATTCAGAATTGATGGACATTCTTGAGTTTATTTAGCATTTTTAAAACAATAACATTAATGTTGGATTTTTTCAACTAATGTGAACTAATGATAAGGTACTTGGATTTCAGAATATGTTTTTAAAATATGATTTGCTTATCAATTTTCATTTTTATTAGCTTTTTTAAGCGCTCATTCTATTAATTGATTTGTGTGAAAAAATTACTAAAATCGGAGTTTCTTTCTTATTAAATAGTCAATAATCTAGTTTTTCTGTCAATTCATATCTTTATGTAAGGTCTTCATAATATGTAAAAATCAGAAATATTTTAATATTGGTAGCATAAAAAAATAATCAAAATATCTTCAAAATTTAAGAAAATTAGAGGAAATGCGAACTAAGCAATATTAATTTTAGTTTAAATATTAAATCCAACTTAGTAGTATAAACTGATAGACTTTCTGATATTTTGTCATTTCATTGAAGAATAGAAACTTTATATCTTAAACAGATGTCTATATAACTGCAGATAACTACATTTATTTATAACATCCGTTAAGTTGAGGAAAAAGTA
>NW_026441660.1:2500-57000 GCF_025612915.1 Magallana angulata
ATGCCTAGGGAGGGAATTGAACCCTCGTACATAGTCATTGAACTGTACCATTTACAAACAAAGATCTCTCTCTCTCTCTCTTTCTCTTTCTCTGAATTAGATTTTGTAATCATCAATAAAGCTGATATGATGTATTTGAGCACATTTTATGTTATCAACCAGGAAAAAGAGTGGATTTAATTCCTACTAGCAATAGAAAAAAAGAATACATGTACAATCTACTGGTTAACTTTTATCAAGCACAACACTTCTTCTATTTGTGACATTTTCTCTAAGAAGCACTTTAAATGTTTTTGAATCAATTTATTCTATCATGATTATAATTACAGCTCTGACTATGCGGGGCCACTAGGCTATCTGCCCGCTTTGCACCAGCTTTCTGTTCCATAATGCCTAGGGAGGGAATCGAACCCTCGTGCATAGTCATGGAACTGTACTACTTAAAAACAAAAAATAAAAGGTTTAAAGGTTATTTAGCTGATAATCCTTCAGCATATGGAGAAGACCATCTCAGTAGTGTACATGAAGGGGTGGATACTGAACTTATAGCTAAATACATTAAATTTCATCCTGTTTCTACAGGATTAAAAGATAAAAATACCAAAGCAAAGTGATTAAGAATATAGATTTTTAAATGATAAATTCATAACAATGGCCCTCCTACAGGGGGTGTAAGTTCAAAATAATATGATTATCCTCTAAACTAATGGTCATTAGTTCTTTGTATCAAGGTAACTTAGGATAAATTAGGATATAAATACTGATCTATTAAGATTAAGGGGGTTTACTTAGCGGTTAACGATACTGATTTTTCAATGATAAAATGAAAACTATGGGTTTTCTGATGGGGGTTTGATTTTGAAATAAAGGGATTTTTCCTAAAGGTAAAGGTGTTTATTACTTTGTATTGATGTGATATAGGTTAAATTAGGGAACAAATATTGATCCCAAAAGATTTAGGGAGTTTCTTAAGTGATTAACTATACCAATTTTCAACAAGAAATTGAAAATTATGGATTGTTTTAGGGGGGTATAATTTCTTAATGAAAGAATTTTTCCTGAAACTAATGCTGATTATTTCTTTGTATTTATGTAGTCAAGAAGAAATGAGGGTGTAAGTCTTAATCCCAAATGTTTTTGGGGGTCTACTAAGCGTTTAACTATATCCATTTTTGAACGTTAAACTGAAGAATATGGGTTCTTTCCTAGGGATGTAATTTCTTAATTAAATGATTTTTCATTTAACTAATGCTGTTTAATTCTTGGTATTATTGTAATAAAGGATAAACGAGGGTTGAGGTAACAATTCTGAAACATTTATGGGGTCTCTCAAGCGTTTAAGTATTACCGTTTGTTAATGCTAAAATAGAAAAAATTGGTTCTTTCTTGGAGTTGATATTTCATAATGAAATAATTTTGCCTTCAACTATTGCTGTTTATTTCTTTGTATTCATGTAATGAAGAATAAATACGCATGAAGGTATTCATAACAAAAGATTTAGGGAGTTTCCTAAATGATTTACTACACTGATTTTTTAACGATAAAATGAAAATTATGAGTTTTCCCTGAAGGTGTTATTTCTCAATAAAAGGATTTTTTCCTGAAACTAAAGCTGATTATTTCTTTGTATTAATGCACTAAAGGAGAATTGAGGGTGTAAGTCATAATCTCAAAAGTTTTAGGAGGTCTACTAAGCGTTTAACTATATCCATTTTTTAACGTTAAAATGAAGAATATGGGTTCCTTCATGGGGATGTAATTTCTTAATGAAAAGATTTTTCATTTGACTAATGCTGTTTATTTCTTTGTATTCATGTAATTAAGATTATATAAGGGCGTAAGTATTCATACAAAAATATTTAGGGGGTCTCTTAAGCGTTTAACTATATCCATTTTTTAACGATAAAACGAAGAATATGGGCTCCTTCATGGGGGTGTAATTTCTAAATAAAAAGATTTTGCCATAAATTAATGCAATTTATTTCTTTGTATTCATGTAATTAAGGATATATAAGGGTGTTAGCATTCATACCAAAAGATTTAGGGAGTTTCCTTAATGATTTAATATACTGAATTTAAACGATAAACAGAAAATTATGAGTTTTCTCAGGGGGTGTAATTTCTTTATAAAAGGATTTTGCCTAAAGCTAATGCTGATTATTTCTTTGTATTAATGTATTAAAGGATAAATTAGGGTGTAAGTATCAATTTTTAAACATTTATGGAGTCTCTTAAGCGTTTAAGTATATCCATTTGTTAACGTTAAAATGAATAATATGGGTTCCTTCGTGGGGGTGTTATTTTTTAATAAAAAGATTTTGCCTTCAACTATTGCTGTTTATTTCTTTGTATTCATGTAATTAAGGATATAAAAGGGTGTAGGTATTCATACTAAAAGATTAAGGAGTTTCCTAACTGATTAACTACACTGATTTTTTAACGATAAAATGAAAATTTTGAGTTTTCTTAGGGGGTGTTATTTCTCAATAAAAGGATTTTCCCTAAAACTAAAGCTGATTATTTCTTTGCATTAATGCACTAAAGGAGAATTGATGGTGTAAGTCTTAATCCCAAAAGTTTTTGGGGGTCTTCTTAGCGTTTAACTATACCTATTTTTGAACGTTAAAATGAAGAATATGGGTTCCTTCCTGAGGATGTCATTTTTTAATTAAGTGATGTTTCATTTAACTGATTTTGTTTACTTCTTCGTATTCATGTAATTAAGGATATATAAGGGTGTTATTATTCATACCAAAAGATTTAGGGAGTTTCCTTAATGATTTAATATACTGAATTTTTAACGATAAACAGAAAATTATGAGTTTTCTCAGGGGGTGTAATTTCTTTATAAAAGGATTTTGCCTAAAGCTAATGCTAATTATTACTTTGTATTAATGTATTAAAGGACAAATTGGGGTGTAAGTATTAATATTTAAACATTTATGGAGTCTCTTAAGCGTTTAAGTATATCCATTTGTTAACGTTAAAATGAATAATATGGGTTCCTTCGTGGGGGTGTTATTTTTTAATAAAATGATTTTGCCTTCAACTATTGCTGTTTATTTCTTTGTATTCATGTAATTAAGGATATAAAAGGGTGTAGGTATTCATACTAAAAGATTAAGGAGTTTCCTAACTGATTTACTACACTGATTTTTTAACGATAAAATGAAAATTTTGAGTTTTCTTAGGGGGTGTTATTTCTCAATAAAAGGATTTTCCCTAAAACTAAAGCTGATTATTTCTTTGCATTAATGCACTAAAGGAGAATTGATGGTGTAAGTCTTAATCCCAAAAGTTTTTGGGGGTCTTCTTAGCGTTTAACTATACCTATTTTTGAACGTTAAAATGAAGAATATGGGTTCCTTCCTGAGGATGTCATTTTTTAATTTAGTGATTTTTCATTTAACTGATTTTGTTGATTTCTTTGTATTCATGTAATCAAGGATATATAAGGGTGTAAGTATTCATACCAAAAGATTAAGGAGTTTCCTAACTGATTTACTACACTGATTTTTCAACGATAAAATGAACAATTCGAGTTTTCTCAGGGGGTGTTATTTCTCAATAAAAGGATTTTTCCTGAAACTAAAGCTGATTATTTCTTTGTTTTAATGCACTAAAGGAGAATTGATGGTGTAAGTCTTAATCCCAAAAGTTTTTGGGGGTCTACTTAGCGTTTAACTATACCTACTTTTGAACGTTAAAATGAAGAATATGGGTTCCTTCCTGAGGATGTCATTTTTTAATAAAGTGATTTTTCATTTAACTGATTTTGTTGATTTCTTTGTATTCATGTAATCAAGGATATATAAGGGTGTAAGTATTCATATCAAAAGATTTAGGGAGTTTCCAAACTAATTAAGTCTACTGATTTTTTTAACGATAAACAGAATATTTTGAGTTTTCTCAGGGGGTGTAATTTTTTTATAAAAGAATTTTATCTGAAACTAATGCTAATGATTTCTTTGTATTAATGTATCAAAGGAGAAATACGGGTGTTATTATTGATCCCAAAAGTTTTAGGGGGCTTCCGGAGCATTTAACTATATCCTTATTTTAACATTAAAATGAAGAATATTGGTTTCTTTCCAGGGATGTAATTTCTTTATAGAATTATTTGTCCTTAAATTAACACCGATTATTTCTTTGTAGGAATGTATTAATGGATAAATAAGGGTGCAAATATTGATCCGAAAAGATTTCGAGGGTTTCCTTAGTGTTTTACTTTACTGATTTGTTCACGTTAAACCGAAATTATTCAGCTCCTTGATGGGGTATAATTTTATAATAAAAGGAGTTTACTTGCACTTATGGAGATTATTTCTGTGTATTAATATCATTAAAGATAAATAAGGGTACAATCATTGATTACAAAAGACTTAACAACATTTTTTGTAAATGTCTCACATACACACTTTTCTGTATATTCGTTCGTCATTGTATGAAGTTTACAACATTATTCTGAATAGTATATTTCATCGATAACACTTAAAAGAAACTATTATAACAGTTTAAGATGTGTAACTACATTTAGTTTAAACGCTTGACACCCAACATGTATTGTACACAATGTACATATAACATTCGTCAATTATATGTTGTAAATAAACAACTACGGGATCAACAGTTGACAAAACAATCAAGTACAGTATAAAGAACAAATATTTACACTTATTTTATGCAAACCTACCTTGCATTAGTCTGATTTAATCCCAAAACACAAGTATAATCCATGTCACCTTGAAATCATTTTCTCACAAATGTTTTTTTTCAACACCGAGCCCGATCGAATCTCGAACCCGATAATTTCCGGCTAGTGTTTTGGGCCTTTTTCTCTGTTGTAATTGGTGTAGAATGACACTGAAATAGAACAAGAATATTTGATTTATTTCCAGTAACTCTTATTGCCATAATCACAAGAATTTATGGTCCCTACAAAAAAAGTGTTACTTGTAACTTAATCCAATATTTTGGTCCTCTAAACCCCAGAGATTTATTTTAAGGAAATTCATAAAATATTGCATCAAATGGACATTTTCTTCATGATTTATTGTTTATTGTAAAGTTCTTAAGAGATAATAACTAAAATATTTCACAGTTAAAGCCTCTGAAAAAAATTGGACCCCCTCGAGTAAGCCCATTTTTCTCTACTTTTGGTCAAATAAAGCACATACTGTATGGGGTCTAAATTTGTAATGCTCCTTGTTAATATTAATTTCTGCCTGATTTATTCTTTAATTACATGTATTCAAGAGAATATAACAAATGAATTTCACAATTAAAGCCCTTTAAAAGTTTAAGGGACCTTGGAGTAGACCCATTTTTTTCAATTTTGGATAAAATAAAGTGCAGACTGCGCAGGGTGTAAACTAAAAATAAGCATCATATTGTTGATTTCTACATGATTTATTGTTTATTGTAAAGCCCTTAAGAGATTATAACTGAAAAACTCTACAGTTAAACCCTCTGAATAAAATTTGACCCACTTGAAAAAGCCATTAAATTTCAATTTGACGTTAAATATTGGGCATAGTAAGTCCCTTCGGAAACCCTCTAAATCTTAGGTATCAATATTTCAAGCATTATTTGTCCTAATACACATATATACAAAGGATATAGGACCCTTAGTTAAAAGAATTACCCCTCTGTTATGAATTTATACCCCCTCATTTTACCAATAAATTTCAATTTGACATTAAATATAGGCATACTAAATCCCTTCGGAAACTCTCTAATCTTTGAATACCAATATTTCAACCCTTATTTACCTTAATACACATCAATAAAAAGGAATAAGGACCATTATTTAAAAGAAATACCCCTCTGTTATGAATTTATACCCACCTAAGAAAACCTATAATTTTTTATTTACCGGAAATAAGATGGTATAATAAATCCTATCTGACCCCCAATAAATCTCAAAGTATGAACAATTCAACCCTAATTTATCCTAATACACATTATAACGAAGGAATAAGAACCACTAGAGCAAAGGACTATCTCTTGATTATGAATTTATACCCCCCTCATTATACCAATAAATTTCAATTTGACGTTAAATATAGGGCATACTAAATCCCTTCGGAAACCCTCTAATCTTTGAATATCAATATTTTAACCCTTATTTACCTTAATACACATCAATACAAAGGAATTAAGACCTTTAGTTAAAAGAATTACCCCTCTGTTATAAATTTATACCCAACTAAGAGAACCTATAATTTTCAAATTACCGAAAATAATATAGTACACTTAATTCATTCTGACCCCAAATAAATCTCAAAGTATGAACATTTCAACCCTAATTTATCCTAATACACATTATAACAAAGGAATAAGAACCACTAGAGCAAAGAACTATCGCTTGATTATGAATTTATACCCCCCTGAGTACACTCCTAAATTTTCATTTGACGACAAATATATGGTATACTAAATCCCTCCTGACCCCCACTAAACCTTTAAGTATTAATATTTATACCCTATTTTATCCTAATACACATCAAAACAAAGGAAGAAGCAGCATTAGTTTAAAGAAATACCCATGTATTATGAATTAAAACCCCCCTGAGAATACCCCAAAATTTCCATTTGACGTAAAATATGAAGCCTACTAAATCCCTCCTGACCCCCACTAAACCTGTGAGTATAAATATTTCTAGGCTACTTTATCCTAAAACACATTAAAACAAAGGATTTAGCAGCATTAGTTTAAACAAATACCCCTGTATTATGAATTACTATCCCCCAGAAAATGCCCAAAATTCCATTTTGACGTTAAATATAATGAATACTAAATCCCTCCTGACCCCCACTAAATCTTTTAGTATTAAAATTTCTGCCCTATTTTCTCCTAGTACACATGAAAACAACAGATTTAACACCATTAGTACAAAGAAATACCCCTGTACTATGAATTAACACCCCCCAGAGAATGCCCAAAAATTTCCATTGAACGTTAAATATTTGGTATACTAAATCTCTCACGACCCCCACTAAACCTTTAAGTATTAAAATGTCTACCCTATTTTATCCTAATACACATCAAAACAAAGGATAAAATACCATTAGCTTAAAGAAATACCCCTGTATTATGAATTTATACCCCTGTGAGAATACCCAAAAATTTCCATTTGACGTTAAATATATGGTATACTAAATCTCTTCGGAAACCCTCTAAATCTGTAAGTATCAATATTTCAACCCCAATTTATCCTAATACGCATCAAAACAAAGGAAAAAATACCATTAGCTCAAAGAAATACCCCTGTATTATGAATTTATACCCTTCTTAGAATACCCAAAAATTTCCATTTGACGTTAAATATAATGAATACTAAATCCCTCCTGACCCCCACTAAATCTTTTAGTATTAAAATTTCTGCCCTATTTTCTCCTAGTACACATGAAAACAACAGATTTAACACCATTAGTACAAAGAAATACCCCTGTACTATGAATTAACACCCCCCAGAGAATGCCCAAAAATTTCCATTGAACGTTAAATATTTGGTATACTAAATCTCTCACGACCCCCACTAAACCTTTAAGTATTAAAATGTCTACCCTATTTTATCCTAATACACATCAAAACAAAGGATAAAATACCATTAGCTTAAAGAAATACCCCTGTATTATGAATTTATACCCCTGTGAGAATACCCCAAAATTTCCATTTGACGTTAAATATATGGTATACTAAATCTCTTCGGAAACCCTCTAAATCTGTAAGTATCAATATTTCAACCCTAATTTATCCTAATACGCATCAAAACAAAGGAAAAAATACCATTAGCTCAAAGAAATACCCCTGTATTATGAATTTATACCCTTCTTAGAATACCCAATAATTTCCATTTGACGTTAAATATAATGAATACTAAATCCCTTCTAACCCCACTAAATCTTTTAGTATTAAAATTTCTGCCCTATTTTATCCTAGTACACATTAAAACAAAAGATTTAACACCAATAGTATAAAGAAATACCCCTGTATTATGACTTTATACCCCCCAGAAAATGCCCAAAAATTTTCATTGAATGTTAAATATTTGGTATACTAAATCCCTCCTGACCCCCACTAAACCTTTAAGTATTGACATTTCTACCCTATTTTATTCTAATACACATCAAAACAAAGGATAAAATACCATTAGCTTAAAGAAATACCCCTGTATTATGAATTTAAACTCCTCTGAGAATACCAAACAATTTCCATTTCACGTTAAATATAATGAATACTAAATCCCTCCTGACCCCCACTAAACCTATAAGTATTAATATATTTACCCTATTTTATCCTAAAACACATTATAACAAAGGATTTAGCAGCATTATTTTAAAGAAAAAGCCCTGCAATATGAATTTATACCCCCCTGAGAATACCCAAAAATTTCAATTTGACGTTAAATATAAAGCATACTTAATCCCTCCTGACCCCCACTATACCTCTAAGTATGAATATTTGTACCCTATTTTATCCAAGTACACATGAAAACAAAAGATTTAACACCATTAGTATAAAGAAGTATCTCTGTATTAGGAATTTATACCCCCCAGAGAATGCCCAAAAATTTCCATTTGACGTTAAATATTTGGTATACTAAATCCCTCCTGACCCCCACTTAACCTTTAAGTATTAAAATTTATACCCTATTTTATCCTAATACACATCAAAACAAAGAATAAAATACCTTTAGCTTAAATAAAGACCCATGTATTATGAATTTATACCCCTGTGAGAATACCCAAAAATTTCCATTGAACATTAAATATAATGAATACTAAATCCCTCCTGACCCCCACTAAATCTTTTAGTATTAAAATTTCTGCCCTATTTTATCCTAGTACACATGAAAACAAAAGATTTAACACCATTAGTATAATGAAATACCCCTGTATTATGACTTTATACCCACCAGAGAATGCCCAAAAATTTCCATTGAACGTTAAATATATGGTATACTAAACCTCTCCTGACCCCCACTAAACCTTTAAGTATTAAAATGTCTACCCTATTTTATCCTAATACACATCAAAACAAAGGATAAAGTACCATTAGCTTAAAGAAATACCCCTGTATTATGAATTTATACCCCCATGAGAATACCCAAAAATTTCCATTTCAGTTAAATATAATGAATACTAAATCCCTCCTGACCCCCACTAAACCTATGAATATTAATATTTCTCCCCTTATTTATCCTAATTTACATTCAAACAAAGATGTAAGGACCCATAGATAACAGAAGTACCCTTGTATTATCAATTTATACCCCCCTGAGTATACCCATAATTTTCAATTTGACGTTAAATATATGGTATACTAAATCCCTTCGGAAACCCTCTAAATCTGTAAGTATCAATATTTCTACCTTTAATTATCCTAATGCATACTAAGAGCAAGGAGATATCATGACCAGTTTAAAGAAATACCCTTGTATTATGAATTTATACCTGCCAAAGTAAACCCATAATTTTGAATTTCCCGCTAATTATATGGTGTACTAAATCCCCTGGACCACCTCTTAATCTATAAGCATCAATATTTCTACCCTCATTTATCCTAATATACATTCAAACAAAGATGTTAGGACCCATAGATAACAGAAGCACCCTTGTATTATCAATATATACCCCCCTGAGTATACCCATAATTTTCAATTTGAAGTTAAATATATGGTATACTAAATCCCTTTGGAAACCCTCTAAATCTGTAAGTATCAATATTTCTACCCTAAATTATCCTAATGCATACTAAGAGCAAGGAGATATCATGACAAGTTTAAAGGAATACCCTTGTATTATGAATTTATACTTGCCAAAGTAAACCCATAATTTTGAATTTCCCGCTAATTATATGGTGTACTAAATCACCAGGACCACCTCTTAATCTATAAGTATCAATATTTCTACCCTCATTTATCCTAATATACATTAAAACAAAGATGTTAGGACCCATAGATAACAGGAGTACCTTGTCTTATCAATTTATACCCCCCTGAGTATACCCATAATTTTCAATTTGACATTAAATATATGGCATACTAAATCCCTTTGGAAACCCTCTAAATCTCTAAGTATCAATATTTCTACCCTTAATTATCCTAATACACATGAAAACAAAGGAATAAGGACCCTTAGTTAAAAGAATTACCCCTTTGCTATGAATTTATACCCACCTAAGTGAACCTATAATTTTCAATTTACTTGAAATAATATGGTATACTAAATCCATTCTGACCCCCACTAAATCTCTAAGTATGAACAATTCAACCTTAATTTATCCTAATACACATTAAGATGAAGGAATAAGGACCACTAGATCAAAGTATTTCCTCTTAATTATGAATTTATACCCCCCTCATTATACCAATAAATTTCAATTTGACGTTAAATATTGGACATATTAAGACCCTTTGGAAACCCTGTAAATCTCAAAGTATCAATAGTTCAACCCTTATTTATCCTAACACACATCAAAACAAAGTAATTAGAACACTTATTTAAAGGAATTACCCCTCTGTTATGAATTTATACAAATCTGAGTATTCCCATAAATTTCAATTTGAAGTTAAATATTTGGCATACTAAATCCCTTCAGAAATCCTCTAATCTCTAAATATCAATATTTCAGCCCTGATTTACCCTAATACACATGAAATCAAAGGAATTAGGACCCTTAGTTAAAAAAATTACCCCTCTGCTATGAATTTATACCCACCCAAGAGAACCTATAATTTTCAATTTACCGAAAATAATATGGTATACTAAATCCATTATAACCCCCACTTTATCTATAAGTATGAACAATTCAACCCTAAATTATCCTTATACACATTATAACAAAGGAATAAGAACCACTAGATCAAAGGATTACCTCTTAATTATGAATTTATACCCCCCTAAGTGAACCCATCAATTTCAATTTGACGTTAAATATAGTGCAAACTAAATCCCCTCTGACACCCTCTAAATTGTTAAGTATGAATATTTTAACACTAATTTATCCTGATATACATAAAAGCAAAGAAATAACCACATAAGTTTAAAGTATCACCCCTTTTTTGAGAATTCGGAGCCCCTTAAGTGTTACCATAATGTTAAATAAACGTTAAAGATATGGTAGCGACATCTTTGAAGTTGTCGATCATGATCATTATCCTTACGTTAATTCAAGTATTTCGACATCCTGTCAATGCGATAACCCTTAAAAGTTAACGGTATTGACTTAATTTTAACGATTTTGATCCGCTCAAAAAATTTACCCTATCAGTGATGATGAGGAAAAAAGTGACAAAAACAGGGTCATGGTACTCCGAAGTTATCTATTATTTTGAAAATCTTTACGTTATTTCAAGTTTTTCGACATCCAATCAATGCGATAATCCTAAATAGTTAACGATATAATCTTGATTTGAATGATTTATATCCGTTCAACAATTTTCACTTTCCCCCACTTTTCAAGAGATTAAGTTACGAGGCACAGGACCAAGCCCGTGGTTAGACATGTCGTGGAGATCTGGGCCGCTATGGGAAATCTTGGATATTTTGAGGCGGAATATGGTCTCGCGACATGAAATAAAGTGGATTACATAAAAAAGTAACCGATACAATCATATTTTAGATCTATTTTGACGCTTTTTGGATTTCCATTTGGACTTAGAAATTTTGACCGAAAATGCAAATTACAAGAGAGCACAGGGTAAACCGTACAAAATAGGATCCTTCTTTGCATATATCTGAGATATATCCACCGAAACATGATAATTTCTCCCCATGAGTTCAGAATATAGGAATAAATAAAAAAATAAGAGCCGAAAAGGGATGTTTTTAGTGGAAAAATAGAGATTTTAGGGGGTCTCAAGGTCACTAACATAAGATAGGTTAAATGTTTGCATATATTTAAGATACATGTGATAAAACATAATGATTAATGCAAAAAAGTCTGCTAACCCTGCATAAATAAAAGAATTAGAGCCAAAAAAGGACAAATTGACCATTGAGTTACCAAAAATGTGCCAGATTGTAAGTTACAATACTCATTAATTAGATGTCCCAGGTGAGCTAAAAGTGACTAACGTTAATGAGTATTGTCCAAAGTATCATTAGTAACCAATTGTTTTCCAATTACAGCATAAAAAATGCTAACCCCAGCATTGGACCAGTTACTATATAACATGATACAAAAAATTAAGTTACAAAGCACACTTTTTAGAAGTAGTTCTCTGACGTTATTTCCGGTTATTTCTGTACCAAGTCTAGCTAAAGTATACAACTCATTAAAATCTTGCTAATTATACCTGAAAATAACTATTAGAACCAAAAAATAAGCTAACCACAGGTGGTTGAAAAGTGTGCTTTTGTAACTTAATCCCAAAAATCGAAAATTTTGAAAAATGCGATATTTTCCAAAAAAAACGATTTTTGAGCAGGAATAAAAGCATAACAGTGTTCCTTATCTAAATTCCAATATTTCCACCAAGTTTGAATGCTCTACGACGATAAATAAGAAAAGTGTTGAGGAAGACTGAATTTTTTGCACCATAGTGAAGATGATCCTGAGATTTGTATACCCCACCAGACCTAAATTTTTTCCTGAATTTTTACAGCTTTTTTACTTTTAGGGGGTTAGGTGGGGGTTAGAATCCAACTTAAAAAACAGAGAGCTAACCCCAATTGGCCACCCAGAACGTTTCTAACCCCCTGTAAATAAAGGACCAAAATGAAAAGTGTGATTTGTAACTTAAAAATTTTTTGAGTTCCAAATTTTTGACTTCCAATAGGGGGTTAGAGGACTTTTTCATTTTAGATTGTAGTTTTGACCTATATAAACAATCTAAAACAAACAGGTTCTCTAACCCCGGGGTTTTAAGCCCTAACCCCAGCCTTTGAAAGATTAAGTTACAAAAAGTGTACCGCCGACGCTAATTAGGGTTAGGGTTAGGGTTAGGGTTAGGGTTAGGGTTAGGGGAGTGGGTCAAAGGGTTAGGGTTAGGGTTAGGGTTAGGGTTAGGGTTAGGGTTAGGGTTAGGGGAGTGGGTCAAAAAGCACACTTTTTGTAACTTAAAAGCACACTTTTTGTAACTTAAGCCAAAAAAGTGTGCTTTGTAACTTAAAAAAGTGTGCTTTTGTAACTTAAGAGTGTGCTTTGTAACTTATAAAGTGTTAATCGTAACATAAAGTTTCGGGGTTTGCCGACTTTGTCTGTTTTCATTTTTGACCGTTAGCGTATCCTTAAATAACATCGAAAACGGTCTCTAACCCTCTGGGTCCCGTCGCAATATCTTCGATAGTCTCTGAGATAGCTAACCCCGGTAGCGACACTTTTGTAACTTAAGGACCATCACGGATCAGATATCCAGAGTCAGGGGGTGAAATTGTTGAACGCTTATAAATCGTTAAAATAAACATTATATCGTTAACTAATGAGGTTTATCGCATTGTCTGGACATCGAAATACTTGAATTTACATAAACGTATTCATGTTGCTGTCTATTTTTGGAGATTTTCTGACCCGAACTAGTCACTTGATGTATTTTATTATTTGATAGGGTGAATTTTTTGAACGAGTCGAAATCGACAAAAACTCGATTAAATTGTTACTCGATTAGTATTGTCGCATTGCCCTGTCATGGAAATACTTGAATTAAGGTCAAGATAGTCGTTTTTCTCTATATTTTTGGAGATGTTTGAACCTGATTGTTATGTATTATCTATGCAGCTCTGACTATGCGGGGCCACTAGGCTATCTGCCCACTTTGCACCAGCTTTCTGTTCCATTATGCCTAGGGAGGGAATTGAACCCTTGTACATAGTCATAGAACTGCATACTACCTACAAACAAACAAAATTTATCTCTGTCTCTCTCTTTCTCTCTCTCAATTAGATTACATAATCACCAATACAGCTGATATGGTGTATTCGAGCACATTTCCTGTTATCAACCAGGAAAAGGAGTGGGTTCAATTCCCACTGTCAACAAAAAATGGTGATACATGCACAATCTTATAAGTATCTTTTGTCAAGCACAACACTTCTTCTTATAGCTATTTGTGACATTTTCTCTAAGAAGCACTTTGAATGTTTTAGAAGCAATTTGTCCTATCATTATGTATACAGTTCTGACTATGTGGGGCCACTAGGCTATCTGCCCGCTTTGCACCAGCTTGTTCCATATGCCTAGGGAGGGAATCGAACCCTTGTACATAGTCATTGAACTGAACTACTTACAAAGATCTCTCTCTCTCTCTCTATCTCTCTCTTAATTAGATTACATAATCACGAATAAAGCTGATATGGTGTATTCGAGCACATTTCCTGTTACCCCCCAGGAAAAGGAGTGGGTTCAATTCCCACTATCAACAGAAAATAGGTGATACATGTACAATCTAATGGTTAACTTTTATCAAACAAAACACTTGTTCTTATAACTATCTGTGTCATTTTCTCTAAGTAGCACTTTGAATGTTTTAGAAGCAATTAATTCTATCGTTATGTATACAGCTCTGACTATGCGGGGCCACTAGGCTATCTGCCCGCTTTGCACCAGCTTGTTCCATTATGCCTAGGGAGGGAATTGAACCCTCGTACATAGTCATTGAACTGTACCATTTACAAACAAAGATCTCCCTCTCTCTCTCTCTCTCTCTCTCTCTCTCTCTCTCTGAATTAGATTTTGTAATCATCAATAAAGCTGATATGATGTATTTGAGCACATTTTATGTTATCAACCAGGAAAAAGAGTGGATTTAATTCCTACTAGCAATAGAAAAAAAGAATACATGTACAATCTACTGGTTAACTTTTATCAAGCACAACACTTCTTCTATTTGTGACATTTTCTCTAAGAAGCACTTTAAATGTTTTTGAATCAATTTATTCTATCATCATGATTATAATTACAGCTCTGACTATGCGGGGCCACTAGGCTATCTGCCCGCTTTGCACCAGCTTTCTGTTCCATAATGCCTAGGGAGGGAATCGAACCCTCGTGCATAGTCATGGAACTGTGCTACTTAAAAACAAAAAATAAACGGTTTAAAGGTTATTTAGCTGATAATCCTTCAGCATATGGAGAAGACCATCTCAGTAGTGTACATGAAGGGGTGGATACTGAACTTATAGCTAAATGCATTAAATTTCATCCTGTTTCTACAGGATTAAAAGATAAAAATACCAAAGCAAAGTGATTAAGAATATAGATTTTTAAATGATAAATTCATAACAATGGCTTTCCTACAGGGGGTGTAAGTTCAAAATAATACGATTATCCTCTAAACTAATGGTCATTACTTCTTTGTATCAATGTAACTCAGGATAAATTAGGATATAAATACTGATCTATTAAGATTAAGGGGGTTTACTTAGTGGTTAACGATACTGATTTTTCAATGATAAAATGAAAATTATGGGTTTTCTGATAGGGGTTTGATTTCAAAATAAAGGGATTTTTCCTAAAGGTAAAGGTGTTTATTACTTTGTATTGATGTGATATAGGATATATTAGGGAACAAATATTGATCCCAAAAGATTTAGGGAGTTTCTTAAGTGATTAACTATACCGATTTTCAACAATAAATTGAAAATTATGGATTGTTTTAGGGGGGTATAATTTCTTAATGAAAGAATTTTTCCTAAAACTAATGCTGATTATTTCTTTGTATTACTGTAGTCAAGAAAAAATGAGGGTGTAAGTCTTAATCCCAAACGTTTTTGGGGGTCTACTAAGCGTTTAACTATATCCATTTTTGAACGTTAAACTGAAGAATATGGGTTCTTTCCTAGGGATGTAATTTCTTAATTAAATGATTTTTCATTTAACTAATGATGTTTAATTCTTGGTATTATTGTAATAAAGGATAAATGAGGGTTGAGGTAACAATTCTGAAACATTTATGGGGTCTCTCAAGCATTTAAGTATTACTGTTTGTTAATGCTAAAATAGAAAAAATTGGTTCTTTCTTGGAGTTGATATTTCATAATGAAATGATTTTGCCTAAAACTATTGCTGATTATTTCTTTGTATTCATGTAATGAAGAATAAATACGCTTGTAGGTATTCATAACAAAAGATTTAGGGAGTTTCCTAACTGATTTACTACACTGATTTTTTAACGATAAAATGAAAATTATGGGTTTTCCCTGAAGGATTTATTTCTCAATAAAAGGATTTTTCCTGAAACTAAAGCTGATTATTTCTTTGTATTAATGCACTAAAGGAGAATTGAGGGTGTAAGTCATAATCTCAAAAGTTTTAAGAGGTCTACTAAGCGTTTAACTATATCCATTTTTTAACTTTAAAATGAAGAATATGGGTTCCTTCGTGGAGATGTAATTTCTTAATAAAAAGATTTTTCATTTGACTAATGCTGTTTCCTTCTTTGTATTCATGTAATTAAGGATATATATGGGCGTTAGTATTCATACAAAAAGATTTAGGGAGTCTCTTAAGCGTTTAATATATATCAGTTTGTTAACATTAAAACGAAGAATATGGGCTCCTTCATGGGGGTGTAATTTCTAAATAAAAAGATTTTGCCATAAATTAATGCAATTTATTTCTTTGTATTCATGTAATTAAGGATATAAAAGGGTGTTAGCATTCATACCAAAAGATTAAGGAGTTTCCTTAATGATTTAATATACTGAATTTTTAAGGATATTAAACAGAAAATTATGAGTTTTCTCAGGGAGTGATATTTCTTTATAAAAGGATTTTGCCTAAAGCTAATGCTAATTATTTCTTTGTATTAATGTATTAAAGGATAAATTAGGGTGTAAGTATTAATTTTTAAACATTTATGGAGTCTCTTAAGCGTTTAAGTATATCCATTTGTTAACGTTAAAATGAATAATATGGGTTCCTTCATGGGGGTGTTATTTCTTAATAAAATGATTTTGCCTAAAACTATTGCTGTTTATTTCTTTGTATTCATGTAATTAAGGATATATAAGGGTGTAAGTATTCATACCAAAAGATTAAGGAGTTTCCTAACTGATTTACTACACTGATTTTTTAACGATAAAATGAAAATTTTGAGTTTTCTCAGGGGGTGTTATTTCTCAATAAAAGGATTTTTCCTAAAACTAAAGCTGATTATTCCTTTGTATTAATGCACTAAAGGAGAATTGATGGTGTAAGTCTTAATCCCAAAAGTTTTTGGTGGTCTACTTAGCGTTTAACTATACCTATTTTTGAACGTTAAAATGAAGAATATGGGTTCCTTCCTGAGGATGTCATTTTTTAATAAAGTGATTTTTCATTTAACTGATTTTGTTTATTTCTTTGTATTCATGTAATTAAGGATATATAAGGGTGTTAGCATTCATACCAAAAGATTTAGGGAGTTTCCATAATGATTTAATATACTGAATTTTTAACGATAAACAGAAAATTATGAGTTTTCTCAGGGGGTGATATTTCTTTATAAAAGGATTTTGCCTAAAGCTAATGCTAATTATTTCTTTGTATTAATGTATTAAAGGATAAATTAGGGTGTAAGTATTAATTTTTAAACATTTATGGAGTCTCTTAAGCGTTTAAGTATATCCATTTGTTAACGTTAAAATGAATAATATGGGTTCCTTCATGGGGGTGTTATTTCTTAATAAAATGATTTTGCCTAAAACTATTGCTGTTTATTTCTTTGTATTCATGTAATTAAGGATATATAAGGGTGTAAGTATTCATACCAAAAGATTAAGGAGTTTCCTAACTGATTTACTACACTGATTTTTTAACGATAAAATGAAAATTTTGAGTTTTCTCAGGGGGTGCTATTTCTCGATAAAAGGATTTTTCCTAAAACTATGCTGATTATTTCTTTGTTTTAATGCACTAAAGGAGAATTGATGGAGTAAGTCTTAATCCCAAAAGTTTTTGGGGGTCTACTTAGCGTTTAACTATACCTATTTTTGAACATTAAAATGAAGAATATGGGTTCCTTCCTGAGGATGTCATTTTTTAATAAAGTGATTTTTCATTTAACTGATTTTGTTTATTTCTTCGTATTCATGTAATCAAGGATATATAAGGGTGTTAGCATTCATACCAAAAGATTTAGGGAGTTTCCTTAATGATTTAATATACTGAATTTTTAACGATAAACAGAATATTTTAAGTTTTCTCAGGGGGTGATATTTCTTTATAACAGGATTTTGCCTAAAGCTAATGCTTATTATTTCTTTGTATTAATGTATTAAAGGATAAATTAGGGTGTAAGTATTAATTTTTAAACATTTATGGAGTCTCCTATGCGTTTCAGTCTATCCATTTGTTAACGTTAAAATGAATAATATGGGTTCCTTCATGGGGGTGTTATTTCTTAATAAAATGATTTTGCCTAAAACTATTGCTGTTTATTTCTTTGTATTCATGTAATTAAGGATATATAAGGGTGTAGGTATTCATACCAAAAGATTAAGGAGTTTCCTAACTGATTTACTACACTGATTTTTTAACGATAAAATGAAAATTTTGAGTTTTCTCAGGGGGTGCTATTTCTCAATAAAAGGATTTTTCCTGAAACTAAAGCTGATTATTTCTTTGTTTTAATGCACTAAAGGAGAATTGATGGTGTAAGTCTTAATCCCAAAAGTTTTTGGGGGTCTACTTAGCGTTTAACTATACCTATTTTTGAACGTTAAAATGAAGAATATGGGTTCCTTCCTGAGGATGTCATTTTTTAATAAAGTGATTTTTCATTTAACTGATTTTGTTTATTTCTTTGTATTCATGTAATCAAGGATATATAAGGGTGTAAGTATTCATATCAAAAGATTTAGGGAGTTTCCAAACTAATTAAGTCTACTGATTTTTTTAACGATAAACAGAATATTTTGAGTTTTCTCAGGGGGTGTAATTTTTTTATAAAAGAATTTTATCTGAAACTAATGCTAACGATTTCTTTGTATTTTTGTATCAAAGGAGAAATACGGGTGTTATTATTGATCCCAAAAGTTTTAGGGGGCTTCCGGAGCATTTAACTATATCCCTATTTTAACATTAAAATGAAGAATATTGGTTTCTTTCCAGGGATGTAATTTCTTTATAGAAATATTTGTCCTTAAATTAACACCGATTATTTCTTTGTAGGAATGTATTAACGGATAAATAAGGGTGCAAATATTGATCCGAAAAGATTTCGAGGGTTTTCTTAGTGTTTTACTTTACTGATTTGTTCACGTTAAACCGAAATTATTCAGCTCCTTGATGGGGTATAATTTTATAATAAAAGGAGTTTACTTGCACTTATGGGGATTATTTCTGTGTATTAATATCATTAAAGATAAATAAGGGTACAATCATTGATTACAAAAGACTTAACAACATTTTTTGTAAATGTCTCACATACACACTTTTCTGTAAATTCGTTCGTCATTGTATGAAGTTTACAACATTATTCTGAATAGTATATTTCATCGATAACACTTAAAAGAAACTATTATAACAGTTTAAGATGTGTAACTACATTTAGTTTAAACGCTTGGCACCCAACATGTATTGTACACATGTACATATAACATTCGTCAATTATATGTTGTGAATAAACAACTACGGGATCAACAGTTGACAAAACAATCAAGTACAGTATAAAGAACAATTATTAACACTTATTTTATGCAAACCTACCTTGCATTAGTCTAATTTAATCCAAAAACACAAGTATAATCCATGTCACCTTGAAATCATTTTGTCACAAATGTTTTTTTTCAACACCGAGCCCGATCGAATCTCGAACCCGATAATTTCCGGCTAGTGTTTTGGGCCTTTTTCTCTGTTGTAATTGGTGTAGAATAACACTGAAATAGAATAGGAATATTTGATTTATTTCCAGTAACTCTTATTGCCATAATCACAAGAATTTATGGTCCCTACAAAAAAAGTGTTACTTGTAACTTAATCCAATATTTTGGTCCTCTAAACCCCAGAGATTTATTTTAAGGAAATTCATGAAATATTGTATCAAATGGACATTTTCTTCATGATTTATTGTTTATTGTAAAGTTCTTAAGAGATTATAACTAAAATATTTCACAGTTAAAGCCTCTGAAAAAATTTGGACCCCCTCGAGTAAGCCCATATTTCTCTACTTTTGGTCAAATAAAGCACATACTGTATGGGGTCTAAATTTGTAATGCTCCTTGTAAATATTAATTTCTGCCTGATTTATTCTTTAATTACATGTATTCAAGAGAATATAACAAATGCATTTCACAATTAAAGCCCTTTCAAAGTTTAAGGGACCTTGGAGTAGACCCATTTTTTTCAATTTTGGATAAAATAAAGTGCAGACTGCGCAGGGTGTAAACTAAAAATAAGCATCATATTGTTGATTTCTACATGATTTATTGTTTATTGTGAAGCCCTTAAGAGATTATAACTGAAAAACTCTACAGTTAAACCCTCTGAAAAAAATTTGACCCACTTGAAAAAGCCATTAAATTTCAATTTGACGTTAAATATTGGGCATAGTAAGTCCCTTCGGAAACCCTCTAAATCTTAGGTATCAATATTTCAAGCATTATTTGTCCTAATACACATATATACAAAGGATATAGGACCCTTAGTTAAAAGAATTACCCCTCTGTTATGAATTTATACCCCCTCATTATACCAATAAATTTCAATTTGACGTTAAATATAGGGCATACTAAATCCCTTTGGAAACTCTCTAATCTTTGAAAACCAATATTTCAACCCTTATTTACCTTAATACACATCAATAAAAAGGAATAAGGACCATGAGTTAAAAGAAATACCCCTCTGTTATGAATTTATACCCACCTAAGAAAACCTATAATTTTTTATTTACCGGAAATAAGATGGTATAATAAATCCTATCTGACCCCCAATAAATCTAAAAGTATGAACAATTCAACCCTAATTTATCCTAATACACATTATAACGAAGGAATAAGAACCACTAGAGCAAAGGACTATCTCTTGATTATGAATTTATACCCCCCTCATTATACCAATAAATTTCAATTTGACATTAAATATAGGGCATACTAAATCCCTTCGGAAACCCTCTAATCTTTGAATACCAATATTTCAACCCTTATTTACCTTAATACACATCAATACAAAGGAATTAAGACCTTTAGTTAAAAGAATTACCCCTCTGTTATAAATTTATACCCAACTAAGAGAACCTATAATTTTCAAATTACCGAAAATAATATAGTACACTTAATTCATTCTGACCCCAAATAAATCTCAAAGTATGAACATTTCAACCCTAATTTATCCTAATACACATTATAACAAAGGAATAAGAACCACTAGAGCAAAGAACTATCGCTTGATTATGAATTTATACCCCCCTGAGTACACTCCTAAATTTTCATTTGACGACAAATATATGGTATACTAAATCCCTCCTGACCCCCACTAAACCTTTAAGTATTAATATTTATACCCTATTTTATCCTAATACACATCAAAACAAAGGAAGAAGCAGCATTAGTTTAAAGAAATACCCATGTATTATGAATTTAAACCCCCCTGAGAATACCCCAAAATTTCCATTTGACGTAAAATATGAAGCCTACTAAATCCCTCCTGCCCCCACTAAACCTGTGAGTATAAATATTTCTAGGCTACTTTATCCTAAAACACATTAAAACAAAGGATTTAGCAGCATTAGTTTAAACAAATACCCCTGTATTATGAATTACTACCCCCCAGAAAATGCCCAAAAATTCCATTTTGACGTTAAATATAATGAATACTAAATCCCTCCTGACCCCCACTAAATCTTTAAGTATTAAAATTTCTGCTCTATTTTCTCCTAGTACACATGAAAACAAAAGATTTAACACCATTAGTACAAAGAAATACCCCTGTACTATGAATTTATACCCCCCAGAGAATGCCCAAAAATTTCCATTGAACGTTAAATATTTGGTATACTAAATCTCTCATGACCCCCACTAAACCTTTAAGTATTAAAATGTCTACCCTATTTTATCCTAATACACATCAAAACAAAGGATAAAATACCATTAGCTTAAAGAAATACCCCTGTATTATGAATTTATACCCCTGTGAGAATACCCAAAAATTTCCATTTGACGTTAAATATATGGTATACTAAATCCCTTCGGAAACCCTCTAAATCTGTAAGTATCAATATTTCAACCCTAATTTATCCTAATACACATCAAAACAAAGGAAAAAATACCATTAGCTCAAAGAAATACCCCTGTATTATGAATTTATACCCTTCTTAGAATACCCAAAAATTTCCATTTGACGTTAAATATAATGAATACTAAATCCCTTCTAACCCCCACTAAATCTTTTAGTATTAAAATTTCTGCCCTATTTTATACTAGTACACATGAAAACAAAAGATTTAACACCAATAGTATAAAGAAATACCCCTGTAATATGACTTTATACCCCCCAGAAAATGCCCAAAAATTTTCATTGAATGTTAAATATTTGGTATACTAAATCCCTCCTGACCCCCACTAAACCTTTAAGTATTGACATTTCTACCCTATTTTATTCTAATACACATCAAAACAAAAGATAAAATACCATTAGCTTAAAGAAATACCCCTGTATTATGAATTTAAACTCCTCTGAGAATACCAAACAATTTCCATTTCATGTTAAATATAATGAATACTAAATCCCTCCTGACCCCCACTAAACCTATAAGTATTAATATATTTACCCTATTTTATCCTAAAACACATTATAACAAATGATTTAGCAGCATTAGTTTAAAGAAAAAGACCTGAAATATGAATTTATACCCCCCTGAGAATACCCAAAAATTTCAATTTGACGTTAAATATAAAGCATACTTAATCCCTCCTGACCCCCACTATACCTCTAAGTATGAATATTTGTACCCTATTTTATCCAAGTACACATTAAAACAAAAGATTTAACACCATTAGTATAAAGAAGTATCTCTGTATTAGGAATTTATACCCCCCAGAGAATGCCCAAAAATTTCCATTTGACGTTAAATATTTGGTATACTAAATCCCTCCTGGCCCCCACTTAACCTTTAAGTATTAATATTTATACCCTATTTTATCCTAATACACATCAAAACAAAGAATAAAATACCTTTAGCTTAAATAAATACCCATGTATTATGAATTTATACCCCTGTGAGAATACCCAAAAATTTCCATTGAACGTTAAATATAATGAATACTAAATCCCTCCTGACCCCCACTAAATCTTTTAGTATTAAAATTTCTGCCCTATTTTATACTAGTACACATTAAAACAAAAGATTTAACACCATTAGTATAATGAAATACCCCTGTATTATGACTTTATACCCCCCAGAGAATGCCCAAAAATTTCCATTGAACGTTAAATATTTGGTATACTATATCTCTCATGACCCCCACTAAACCTTTAAGTATTAAAATGTCTACCCTATTTTATCCTAATACACATCAAAACATAGGATAAAATACCATTAGCTTAAAGAAATACCCCTGTATTATGAATTTATACCCCCATGAGAATACCCAAAAATTTCCATTTCAGTTAAATATAATGAATACTAAATCCCTCCTGACCCCCACTAAACCTATGAGTATTAATATTTCTCCCCTTAATTATCCTAATACATACTAAGAGCAAGGAGATATCTGACAAGTTTAAAGGAATACCCTTGTATTATGAATTTATACCTGCCAAAGTAAACCCATAATTTTGAATTTCCCGCTAATTATATGGTGTACTAAATCCCCTGGACCACCTCTTAATCTATAAGTATCAATATTTCTACCCTCATTTATCCTAATATACATTCAAACAAAGATGTAAGGACCCATAGATAGCAGAAGTACCATTGTATTATCAATTTATACCCCCCTGAGTATACCCATAATTTTCAATTTGATGTTAAATATATGGTATACTAAATCCCTTCGGAAACCCTCTAACTCTGTAAGTATCAATCTTTCTACCCTTAATTATCCTAATACATACTAAGAGCAAGGAGATATCTGACAAGTTTAAAGGAATACCCTTGTATTATGAATTTATACCTGCCAAAGTAAACCCATAATTTTGAACTTCCCGCTAATTATATGGTATACTAAATCCCTTCGGACCACCTCTTAATCTATAAGCATCAATATTTCTACCCTCATTTATCCTAATATACATTCAAACAAAGATGTTAGGACCCATAGATAACAGGAGTACCTTGTCTTATCAATACATACCCCCCTGAGTATACCCATAATTTTCAATTTGAAGTTAAATATATGGTATACTAAATCCCTTTGGAAACCCTCTAAATCTCTAAGTATCAATATTTCTACCCTTAATTATCCTAATGCATACTAAGAGCAAGGAGAGATCATGACAAGTGTAAAGAAATACCCTTGTATTATGAATTTATACCTGCCAAAGTAAACCCATAATTTTGAATTTCCCGCTAATTATATGGTATAGTAAATCCCCTGGACCACCTCTTAATCTATAAGTATCAATATTTCTACCCTCATTTATCCTAATATACATTCAAACAAAGATGTTAGGACCCATAGATAACAAGAGTACCCTTGTATTATCAATTTATACCCCCCTGAGTATACCAAGAAATTTCAATTTGACAATAAATATATGGCATACTAAATCCCTTCGGAAACCCTCTAATCTCTGAATATCAATATTTCAGCCCTTATTCACCCTAATACACATGAAAACAAAGGAATAAGGACCCTTAGTTAAAAGAATCACCCCTTTGCTATGAATTTATACCCACCTAAGTGAACCTATAATTTTCACTTTACTTGAAATAATATGGTATACTAAATCCATTCTGACCCCCACTAAATCTCTAACTATGCACAATTCAACCTTAATTTATCCTAATACACATTAAGATGAAGGAATAAGGACCACTAGATCAAAGTATTTCCTCTTAATTATGAATTTATACCCCCCTCATTATACCAATAAATTTCAATTTGACATTAAGTATTGGACATATTAAGACCCTTTGGAAACCCTGTAAATCTCAAAGTATCAATAGTTCAACCCTTATTTATCCTAACACACATCAAAACAAAGTAATTAGAACACTTATTAAAAGGAATTACCCCTCTGTTATGAATTTATACAAATCTGAGTATTCCCATAAATTTCAATTTGAAGTTAAATATTTGGCATACTAAATCCCTTCAGAAATCCTCTAATCTCTAAATATCAATATTTCAGCCCTTATTTACCCTAATACACATGAAATCAAAGGAATTAGGACCCTTAGTTAAAAAATTACCCCTCTGCTATGAATTTATACCCACCTAAGAGAACCTATAATTTTCAATTTACCGAAAATAATATGGTATACTAAATCCATTATAACCCCCACTTTATCTATAAGTATGAACAATTCAACCCTAAATTATCCTTCTACACATTATAACAAAGGAATAAGAACCACTAGATCAAAGGATTACCTCTTAATTATGAATTTATACCCCCCTAAGTGAACCGATTAATTTCAATTTGACGTTAAATATAGTGCAAACTAAATCCCCTCTGACACCCTCTAAATCTTTAAGTATGAATATTTTAACCCTAATTTATCCTAATATACATAAAAGCAAAAGAAATAACCACATTAGTTTAAAGTATCACCCCTTTTTTGAGAATTTGGAGCCCCTTAAGTGTTACCATAATGTTAAATTAAATGTTACAGATATGGTAGCGACATCTTTAAAGTTGTCGATCATGATCATTATCCTTACGTTAATTCAAGTATTTCGACATCCTGTCAATGCGATAACCCTTAAAAGTTAATGATATTGACCTAATTTTAACGATTTTGATCCGCTCAAAAAATTTACCCTATCAGTGATGATGAGGAAAAAAGTGACAAAAACAGGGTCACGGTACTCCGAAGTTATCTATTATTTTGAAAATCTTTACGTTATTTCAAGTTTTTCGACATCAGATCAATGCGATAATCCTAAGTAGTTAACGATATAATCTTGATTTGAATGATTTATATCCGTTCAACAATTTTCACTTTCCCCCACTTTCCAAAAGATTAAGTTACGAGGCACAGGACCAAGCCCGTGGTTAGACATGTCGTCGAGATCTGGGCCGCTATGGGGAATCTTGGATATTTTGACGCGGAATATGGTCTCGCGACATAAAATAAAGTGGATTACATAAAAAAGTTACCGATATAATCATTTTATAGATCTATTTTGACGCTTTTTGGATTTCCATTTGGACTTAGAATTTTTCAGCGAAAATGCAAATTACAGGAGAGCACAGGGTAAACCGTACAAAATAGGATCCTTCTTTGCATATATCTGAGATATATCCACCGAAACATGATAATTTCTCCCCATGAGTTCAGAATATAGAAATAAATAAAAAAATAAGAGCCGAAAAGGGATGTTTTTAGTGGAAAAATAGAGATTTTAGGGGGTCTCAAGGTCATTAACATAAGATAGGTTAAATGTTTGCATATATTTAAGATACATGTGATAAAACATAATGATTAATGCAAAAAAGTCTGCTAAACCTGCATAAATAAAAGAATTAGAGCCAAAAAAGGACAAATTGACCATTGAGTTACCAAAAATGTGCCACATTGTAAGTTACAATACTCATTGATTAGATGTCCCAGGTGAGCTAAAAGTGACTAAAGTTAATGAGTATTGTCCAAAGTATCATTAGTAACCAATTGTTTTCCAATTACAGCATTAGAAATGCTAACCCCAGCATTGGACCATTTACTATATAACATGATACAAAAAATTAAGTTACAAAGCACACTTTTTAGAAGTAGTCCTCTGACGTTATTTCCGGTGATTTCTGTACCAAGTCTAGCTAAAGTATACAACTCATCAAAATCTTGCTAATTATACCTGAAAATAACTATTAGAACCAAAAAATGAGCTAACCACAGGTGGTTGAAAAGTGTGCTTTTGTAACTTAATCCCAAAAATCGAAAATTTTGAAAAATGCGATTTTTTAAAAAAAAAACCGATTTTTGAGCAGGAATAAAAGCATAACAGTGTTCTTTATCTAAATTCCAATGTTTCCACCAAGTTTGAATGCTCTACGACGATAAATAAGAAAAGTGTTGAGGAAGACTGAATTTTTTGCACCATAGTGAAGATGATCTGGAGATTTGTATACCCCACCAGACCTAAATTTTTTCCTGAATTTTTACAGCTTTTTTACTTTTAGGGGGTTAGGTGGGGGTTTGAATCCATCTTAAAAAACAGAGAGCTAACCTCAATTGGCCACCCAGAACGTTTCTAACCCCCTGTAAATAAAGGACCAAAATGAAAAGTGTGATTTGTAACTTAAAAAATTTTTGAGTTCCAAATTTTTTGACTTCCAATAGGGGGTTAGAGGACTTTTTCATTTTAGATTGTAGTTTTGACCTATATAAACAATCTAAAACAAACAGGTCCTCTAACCCCGGGGTTTTAAGCCCTAACCCCAGCCTTTGAAAGATTAAGTTACAAAAAGTGTACCGCCGACGCTAATTAGGGTTAGGGTTAGGGTTAGGGTTAGGGTTAGGGTTAGGGTTAGGGTTAGGGTTAGGGTTAGGGTTAGGGGTTAGGGGTTAGGGTTAGGGTTAGGGTTAGGGTTAGGGTTAGGGTTAGGGTTAGGGTTAGGGTTAGGGTTAGGGTTAGGGTTGGGTTGGGTTAGGGTTAGGGTTAGGGTTAGGGTTAGGGTTAGGGTTAGGGTTAGGGTTAGGAGAATGGGTCAAAAAGCACACTTTTCGTAACTTAAAGGCACACTTTTTGTAACTTAATGAAAAAAAGTGTGCTTCGTAACTTAAAAAAGTGTGCCTTGTAACTTAAAAGTGTGCTTCGTAACTTAAATAGTGTCAATCGTAACTTAATGTTTCGGGGTTTGGCCACTTTGCCGTTTTTCATTTTTGACCGTTAGCGGATCTGTAGAAAACATCAAAAACGGTTTCTAACCCTCTGGGTCCCGTCGCAATATCTTCGATAGTCTCTGAGATAGCTAACCCCGGTAGCGACACTTTTGTAACTTAATGACCATCAAGGATCCGAACTCAAAAGTCAGAGGGTGAAATTGTTGAACGCTTATAAATCGTTAAAATAAACATTATATCGTTAACTAATGAGGTTTATCGCATTGTCTGGACATCGAAATACTTAAATTTACATAAACGTATTCATGTTGCTGTCTATTTTTGGAGATTTTCTGACCCGAACTAGTCACTTGATGAATTTTATTATTTGATAGGGTGAATTTTTTGAACGAGTCGAAATCGACAAAAACTCGATTAAATTGTTACTCGATTAGTATTGTCGCATTGCCCTGTCATGGAAATACTTGAATTAATGTCAAGATAGTCGTTTTTCTCTATATTTTTGGAGATGTTTGAACCTGATTGTTATGTATTATCTATGCAGCTCTGACTATGCGGGGCCACTAGGCTATCTGCCCACTTTGCACCAGCTTTCTGTTCCATTATGCCTAGGGAGGGAATTGAACCCTCGTACATAGTCATAGAACTGCATACTACCTACAAACAAACAAGATTTATCTCTGTATCTCTCTTTCTCTCTCTCAATTAGATTACATAATCACCAATACAGCTGATATGGTGTATTCGAGCACATTTCCTGTTATCAACCAGGAAAAGGAGTGGGTTCAATTCCCACTGTCAACAAAAAATGGTGATACATGCACAATCTTATAAGTATCTTTTGTCAAGCACAACACTTCTTCTTATAGCTATTTGTGACATTTTCTCTAAGAAGCACTTTGAATGTTTTAGAAGCAATTTGTCCTATCATTATGTATACAGTTCTGACTATGTGGGGCCACTAGGCTATCTGCCCGCTTTGCACCAGCTTGTTCCATATGCCTAGGGAGGGAATCGAACCCTCGTACATAGTCATTGAACTGAACTACTTACAAAGATCTCTCTCTCTCTCTATCTCTCTCTTAATTAGATGACATAATCACCAATAAAGCTGATATGGTGTATTCGCGCACATTTCCTGTTACCCCCCAGGAAAAGGAGTGGGTTCAATTCCCACTATCAACAGAAAATAGGTGATACATGTACAATCTAATGGTTCACTTTTATCAAACAAAACACTTGTTCTTATAGCTATCTGTGTCATTTTCTCTAAGTAGCACTTTGAATGTTTTAGAAGCAATTAATTATTGTTATGTATACAGCTCTGACTATGCGGGGCCACTAGGCTATCTGCCCGCTTTGCACCAGCTTGTTCCATTATGCCTAGGGAGGGAATCGAACCCTCGTACATTGTCATTGAACTGTACCATTTACAAACAAAGATCTCTCTCTCTCTCTCTCTCTCTCTCTCTCTCTGAATTAGATTTTGTAATCATCAATAAAGCTGATATGATGTATTGGAGCACATTTTATGTTATCAACCAGGAAAAGGAGTGGGTTTAATTCCTACTATCAACAGAAAAAAAGAATACATGTACAATCTAATGGTTAATATTTATCAAGCACAACACTTCTTATATTTGTGACATTTTCTCTAAGAAGCACTTTTAAAAATTTATTCTATCATAATTATAATTACAGCTCTGACTATGCGGGGCCACTAGGCTATCTGCCCGCTTTGCACCAGCTTTCTGTTCCATAATGCCTAGGGAGGGAATCGAACCCTCGTGCATAGTCATGGAACTGTACTACTTAAAAACAAAAAATAAACGGTTTAAAGGTTATTTAGCTGATAATCCTTCAGCATATGGAGAAGACCATCTCAGTAGTGTACATGAAGGGGTGGATACTGAACTTATAGCTAAATGCATTAAATTTCATCCTGTTTCTACTTTCAGGTAACTGTACTCAAGATATAAATCAGGATAAAAGAGAGGATTAAAAGATAAAAATACCAAAGCAAAGTGATTAAGAATATAGATTTTTAAATGATAAATTCATAACAATGGCTTTCCTACAGGGGGTGTAAGTTCAAAATAATACGATCATCCTCTAAACTAATGGTCATTACTTCTTTGTATCAATGTATCTTAGGATAAATTAGGATATAAATACTGATTTATTAAGATTAAGGGGGTTTACTTAGTGGTTAACAATACTGATTTTTCAATGATAAAATGAAAATTCTGGGTTTTCTGATGGGGGTTTGATTTCGAAATAAAGGGATTTTTCCTAAAGGTAAAGGTGTTTATTACTTTGTATTGATGTGATATAGGATAAATTAGGGAACAAATATTGATCCCAAAAGATTTAGGGAGTTTCTTAAGTGATTAACTATACCGATTTTCAACAAGAAATTGAAAATTATGGATTGTTTTAGGGGGGTATAATTTCTTAATGAAAGAATTTTTCCTGAAACTAATGCTGATTATATCTTTGTATTTATGTAGTCAAGAAGAAATGAGGGTGTAAGTCTTAATCCCAGAAGTTTTTGGGGGCCTACTTAGTGTTTAACTATATCCATTTTTGAACGTTAAACTGAAGAATATGGGTTCTTTCCTAGGGATGTAATTTCTTAATTAAATGATTTTTCATTTAACTAATAAATGCTGTTTAATTCTTGGTATTATTGTAATAAAGGATAAATGAGGGTTTAGGTAACAATTCTGAAACATTTATGGGGTCTCTCAAGCGTTTAAGTATACCCATTTGTTAATGCTAAAATAGAAAAACTTGGTTCTTTCTTGGAGTTGATATTTCATAATGAAATGATTTTGCCTTCAACTATTGCTGTTTATTTCTTTGTATTCATGTAATGAAGAATAAATACGCGTGTAGGTATTCATAACAAAAGATTTAGGGAGTTTCCTAAATGATTTACTACACTGATTTTTTAACGATAAAATGAAAATTATGGGTTTTCCCTGAAGGTGTTATTTCTCAATAAAAGGATTTTTCCTGAAACTAAAGCTGATTATTTCTTTGTATTAATGCACTAAAGGAGAATTGAGGGTGTAAGTCATAATCTCAAAAGTTTTAGGAGGTCTACTAAGCGTTTAACTATATCCATTTTTTAACGTTAAAATGAAGAATATGGGTTCCTTCATGGGGATGTAATTTCTTAATAAAAAGATTTTTCATTTGACTAATGCTGTTTATTTCTTTGTATTCATGTAATTAAGGTTATATAAGGGCGTAAGTATTCATACCAAAAGATTTAGGGAGTCTCTTAAGCGTTTAATTATATCAGTTTGTTAACGTTAAAACAAAGAATATGGGCTCCTTCATGGGGGTGTAATTTCTAAATAAAAAGATTTTGCCATAAATTAATGCAATTTATTTCTTTGTATTCATGTAATTAAGGATATATAAAGGTGTTAGCATTCATACCAAAAGATTTAGGGAGTTTCCTTAATGATTTAATATACTGAATTTTAAACGATAAACAGAAAATTATGAGTTTTCTCAGGGGGTGTAATTTCTTTATAAAAGGATTTTGCCTAAAGCTAATGCTGATTATTTCTTTGTATTAATGTATTAAAGGATAAATTAGGGTGTAAGTATTAATTTTTAAACATTTATGGAGTCTCTTAAGCGTTTAAGTATATCCATTTGTTAACGTTAAAATGAATAATATGGGTTCCTTCGTGGGGGTGTTATTTCTTAATAAAATGATTTTGCCTTAAACTATTGCTGTTTATTTCTTTGTATTCATGTAATTAAGGATATAAAAGGGTGTAGGAATTCATACCAAAAGATTAAGGAGTTTCCTAACTGATTTACTACACTGATTTTTTAACGATAAAATGAAAATTTTAAGTTTTCTCAGGGGGTGTTATTTCTCAATAAAAGAATTTTCCCTAAAACTAAAGCTGATTATTTCTTTGTATTAATGCACTAAAGGAGAATTGATGGTGTAAGTCTTAGTCCCAAAAGTTTTTGGGGGTCTACTTAGCGTTTAACTATACCTATTTTTGAACGTTAAAATGAAGAATATGGGTTCCTTCCTGAGGATGTAATTTGTTAATAAAGTGATTTTTCATTTAACTGATTTTGTTTATTTCTTTGTATTCATGTAATCAAGGATATATAAGGGTGTAAGTATTCATATCAAAAGATTAAGGAGTTTTCAAACTAATTAAGTCTACTGATTTTTTAACGATAAACAGAATATTTTGAGTTTTCTCAGGGGGTGTAATTTCTTTATAAAAGAATTTTTCCTGAAACTAATGCTGATTATTTCTTTGTATTAATGTATCAAAGGAGAAATACGGGTGTTATTATTGATCCCAAAAGTTTTAGGGGGCTTCCGGAGCATTTAACTATATCCCTATTTTAACATTAAAATGAAGAATATTGGCTTCTTCCTAGGAATGTAATTTCTTTATAGAAATATTTGTCCTTAAATTAACACCGATTATTTCTTTGTAGGAATGTATTAACGGATAAATAAGGGTGCAAATATTGATCCGAAAAGATTTCGAGGGTTTCCTTAGTGTTTTACTATACTGATTTGTTCACGTTAAACCGAAATTATTCAGCTCCTTGATGGGGGTATAATTTTATAATAAAAGGAGTTTACTTGCACTTATGGAGATTATTTCTGTGTATTAATATCATTAAAGATAAATAAAGGTACAATCATTGATTACAAAAGACTTAACAACGTTTTTTTGTAAATGTCTCACATACACACATTTCTGTATATTCGTTTGTCATTGTATGAAGTTTACAACATTATTCTGAATAGTATATTTCATCGATAACACTTAAAAGAAATTATTATAACAGTTTAAGATGTGTAACTACATTTAGTTTAAACGCTTGACACCCAACATGTATTGTACACAATGTACATATAACATTCGTCAATTATATGTTGTAAATAAACAACTACGGGATCAACAGTTGACAAAACAATCAAGTACAGTATAAAGAACAATTATTAACACTTATTTTATGCAAACCTACCTTGCATTAGTCTGATTTAATCCAAAAACACAAGTATAATCCATATCACCTTGAAATCATTTTGTCACAAATGTTTTTTTTCAACACCGAGCCCGATCGAATCTCGAGCCCGATAATTTCCGGCTAGTGTTTTGGGCCTTTTTCTCTGTTGTAATTGGTGTAGAATAACACTGAAATAGAATAGGAATATTTGATTTATTTCCAGTAACTCTTATTGCCATAATCACAAGAATTTATGGTCCCTACAAAAAAAGTGTTACTTGTAACTTAATCCAATATTTTGGTCCTCTAAACCCCAGAGATTTATTTTAAGGAAATTCATGAAATATTGCATCAAATGGACATTTTCTTCATGATTTATTGTTTATTGTAAAGTTCTTAAGAGATTATAACTAAAATATTTCACAGTTAAAGCCTCTGAAAAAATTTGGACCCCCTCGAGTAAGCCCATATTTCTCTACCTTTGGTCAAATAAAGCACATACTGTAGGGGGTCTAAATTTGTAATGCTCCTTGTAAATATTAATTTCTGCCTGATTTATTCTTTAATTACATGTATTCAAGAGAATATAACAAATGAATTTCACAATTAAAGCCCTTTAAAAGTTTAAGGGACCTTGGAGTAGACCCATTTTTTTCAATTTTGGATAAAATAAAGTGCAAACTGCGCAGGGTGTAAACTTAAAAATAAGCATCATATTGTTGATTTCTACATGATTTATTGTTTATTGTAAAGCCCTTAAGAGATTATAACTGAAAAACTCTACAGTTAAACCCTCTGAAAAAAATTTGACCCACTTGAAAAAGCCATTAAATTTCAATTTGACGTTAAATATTGGGCATAGTAAGTCCCTTCGGAAACCCTCTAAATCTTAGGTATCAATATTTCAAGCATTATTTGTCCTAATACACATATATACAAAGGATATAGGACCCTTAGTTAAAAGAATTACCCCTCTGTTATGAATTTATACCCCCCGGAGTATTCCAATAAATTCCATTTTGACGTTAAATATAATGAATACTAAATTCCTCATGACCCCCACTAAATCTTTTAGTATTAAAATTTCTGCCCTATTTTATCCTAGTACACATTAAAACAAAAGATTAAACACCATTAGTTTAAAGATATACCCCTGTATTATGAATTTATACCCCCCAGAGAATGCCCCAAAATTTCCATTGAACGTTAAATATTTGGTATACTAAATCCCTCCTGACCCCCACTAAATCTTTAAGTATTGAAATTTCTACACTATTTTATCCTAATACACATTAAAACAAAGGATAAAATACCATTAGCTTAAAAAAATACCCCTGTATTATGAATTTATACCCCTCTGAGAATACCCAAACATTTCCATTTCACGTTAATTATAATGAATACTAAATCCCTCCTTACCCCCCACTTAACCTTTAAGTATTAATATTTCTACCCTATTTTATCATAATACACATTAAAACAAAGGATAAAATACCATTAGCTTAAAGAAATACCCCTGTATTATGAATTTATACCCCTCTTACAATACCCAAAAATTTCCATTTGACGTTAAATATAATGAATACTAAATCCCTCCTGACCCCCACTAAATCTTTTAGCATTAAAATTTCTGCCCTATTTTATCCTAGTACACATTAAAACAAAAGATTTAACACCATTAGTATAAAGAAATACCCCTGTATTATGAATTTATACCCCCCAGAGAATGCCCAAAAATTCCCATTTGACGTTAAATATTTTATATACTAAATCCCTCCTGACCCCAACTAAACCTCTAAGTATTAAACTTTATACCCTATTTTATCCAAGTGCACATCAAAACAAAGGATAACATACCATTAGCTTAAAGAAATACCCCTCTATTATGAATTTATACCCCTCTGAGAATACCCAAACATTTCCATTTCACGTTGAATATAATGAATACTAAATCCCTCCTGACCCCCACTAAACCTATAAGTATTAAAATTTCTACCCTATTTTATCCTTATACACATCAAAACAAAGGATAACATACCATTAGCTTAAAGAAATACCCCTGTATTATGAATTTATACCCCCCAGAGAATGCCCAAAAATTTCCATTTGACGTTAATTATAATGAATACTAAATCCCTCCTGACCCCCACTAAACCTATAAGTATAAATATTTCTACCCTATTTTATCCTAATACACATCAAAACAAAGGATAAAATACCATTAGCTTAAAGAAATACCCCTGTATTATGAATTTATACCCCTCTTAGAATACCCAAAAATTTCCATTTGACGTTAAATATAATGAATACTAAATCCCTTCTGACCCCCACTAAATCTTTTAGTACTAAAATGTCTCTCCTATTTTATCCTAGTACACATTAAAACAAAAGATTTAACACCATTAGTATAAAGAAATACCCCTGTATTATGAATTTATACCCCCCAGAGAATGCCCAAAAATTTCCATTTGACGTTAATTATAATGAATACTAAATCCCTCCTGACCCCCACTAAACCTATAAGTATAAATATTTCTACCCTATTTTATCCTAATACACATCAAAACAAAGGATAAAATACCATTAGCTTAAAGAAATACCCCTGTATTATGAATTTATACCCCTCTTACAATACCCAAAAATTTCCATTTGACGTTAAATATAATGAATACTAAATCCCTCCTGACCCCCACTAAATCTTTTAGTATTAAAATGTCTGTCCTATTTTATCCTAGTACACATTAAAACAAAAGATTTAACACCATTAGTATAAAGAAATACCCCTGTATTATGAATTTATACCCCCAAGAGAATGCCCAAAAATTTCCATTTCACGTTAATTATAATGAATACTAAATCCCTCCTGACCCCCACTAAATCTTTTAGTATTAAAATGTCTGTCCTATTTTATCCTAGTACACATTAAAACAAAAGATTTAACACCATTAGTATAAAGAAATACCCCTGTATTATGAATTTATACCCCCCAGAGAATGCCCAAAAATTTCCATTTCACGTTAATTATAATGAATACTAAATCCCTCCTGACCCCCACTAAACCTATAAGTATAAATATTTCTACCCTATTTTATCCTAATACACATCAAAACAAAGGATAAAATACCATTAGCTGAAAGAAATACCCCTGTATTATGAATTTATACCCCTCTTAGAATACCCAAAAATTTCCATTTGACGTAATATATAATGAATACTAAATCCCTCCTGACCCCCACTAAATCTTTTAGTATTAAAATGTGCGTCCTATTTTATCCAAGTACCCATGAAAACAAAAGATTTAACACCATTAGTATAAAAAAATACCTCTGTATTATGAATTTATACCCCCCCGAGAATGCCGAAAAATTTCCATTTGACGTTAAATATTTGGTATACTAAATCCCTCCTGACCCCCACTAAACCTTTAAGTATTAAAATTTCTACCCTATTTTATCCTAATGCATATCAAAACAAAGGATAACATACCGTTAGCTTAAAGAAATACCCCTGTATTATGAATTTATACCCCTCTGAGAATACCCAAAAATTTCCATTTGACGTTAAATATATGGTATACTAAATCCCTTCGGAAACCCTCTAAATCTGTAAGTATCAGTATTTCTTCCCTTAATTATCCTAATACATACTAAGAGCAAGGAGATATCATAACAAGTTTAAAGGAATACCCTTGTATTATGAATTTATACCTGCCAAAGTAAACCCATAATTTTGAATTTCCCGCTAATTATATGGTATATTAAATCCCTTCGGACCACCTCTTAATCTATAAGCATCAATATTTCTACCCTCATTTATCCTAATATACAAACAAAGATGTAAGGACCCATAGATAGCAGGAGTACCCTTGTATTATCAATTTATACCCCCCTGAGTATACCCAAAAATTTCCATTTGACGTTAAATATATGGTATACTAAATCCCTTCGGAAACCCTCTAACTCTGTAAGTATCAATATTTCTACCCTTAATTATCCTAATACATACTAAGAGCAAGGAGATATCATGACAAGTTCAAAGGAATACCCTTGTATTATGAATTTATACCTGCCAAAGTAAACCCATAATTTTGAATTTCCCGCTAATCATATGGTATACTAAATCCCTTCGGACCACCTCTTAATCTATAAGCATCAATAATTCTACCCTCATTTATCCTAATATACATTAAAACAAAGATGTAAGGACCCATAGATAGCAGGAGTACCCTTGTATTATCAATTTATACCCCCCTGAGTATACCCATAATTTTCAATTTGACGTTAAATATAAAGCATACTAAATCCCTCCTGACCCCCACTAAACCTCTAAGTATGAATATTTCTGCCCTATTTTATCCAAGTACTCATAAAAACAAAAGATTTAACAGCATGAGTATAAAGAAATACCCCTGTATTATGAATTTATACCCCCCAGAGAATGCCCAAAAATTTCCATTTGACGTTAAATATTTGGTATACTAAATCCCTCCTGACCCCCACTAAACCTTTAAGTATTAAAAGTTCTAGCCTTTTTTATCCTAATACACATCAAAACAAAGGATAACATACCATTAGCTTAAAGAAATACACCTGTATTATGAATTTATACCCCTCTGAGAATACCCAAAAATTTCCATTTGACGTTAAATATATGGTATACTAAATCCCTTCGGAAACCCTCTAACTCTGTAAGTATCAATATTTCTACCCTTAATTATCCTAATACATACTAAGAGCAAGGAGATATCATGACAAGTTCAAAGGAATACCCTTGTATTATGAATTTATACCTGCCAAAGTAAACCCATAATTTTGAATTTCCCGCTAATTATATGGTATACTAAATCCCTTCGGACCACCTCTTAATCTATAAGCATCAATAATTCTACCCTCATTTATCCTAATATACATTAAAACAAAGATGTAAGGACCCATAGATAGCAGGAGTACCCTTGTATTATCAATTTATACCCCCCTGAGTATACCCATAATTTTCAATTTGACGTTAAATATAAAGTATACTAAATCCCTCCTGACCCCCACTAAACCTCTAAGTATGAATATTTCTGCCCTATTTTATCCAAGTACTCATAAAAACAAAAGATTTAACAGCATGAGTATAAAGAAATACCCCTGTATTATGAATTTATACCCCCCAGAGAATGCCCAAAAATTTCCATTTGACGTTAAATATTTGGTATACTAAATCCCTCCTGACCCCCACTAAACCTTTAAGTATTAAAAGTTCTAGCCTTTTTTATCCTAATTCACATCAAAACAAAGGATAACATACCATTAGCTTAAAGAAATACCCCTGTATTATGAATTTATACCCCTCTGAGAATACCCAAAAATTTCCATTTGACGTTAAATATATGGTATACTAAATCCCTTCGGAAACCCTCTAACTCTGTAAGTATCAATATTTCTACCCTTAATTATCCTAATACATACTAAGAGCAAGGAGATATCATGACAAGTTCAAAGGAATACCCTTGTATTATGAATTTATACCTGCCAAAGTAAACCCATAATTTTGAATTTCCCGCTAATTATATGGTATACTAAATCCCTTCGGACCACCTCTTAATCTATAAGCATCAATAATTCTACCCTCATTTATCCTAATATACATTAAAACAAAGATGTAAGGACCCATAGATAGCAGGAGTACCCTTGTATTATCAATTTATACCCCCCTGAGTATACCCATAATTTTCAATTTGACGTTAAATATAAAGTATACTAAATCCCTCCTGACCCCCACTAAACCTCTAAGTATGAATATTTCTGCCCTATTTTATCCAAGTACTCATAAAAACAAAAGATTTAACAGCATGAGTATAAAGAAATACCCCTGTATTATGAATTTATACCCCCCAGAGAATGCCCAAAAATTTCCATTTGACGTTAAATATTTGGTATACTAAATCCCTCCTGACCCCCACTAAACCTTTAAGTATTAAAAGTTCTAGCCTTTTTTATCCTAATACACATCAAAACAAAGGATAACATACCATTAGCTTAAAGAAATACCCCTGTATTATGAATTTATACCCCTCTGAGAATACCCAAAAATTTCCATTTGACGTTAAATATATGGTATACTAAATCCCTTCGGAAACCCTCTAACTCTGTAAGTATCAATATTTCTACCCTTAATTATCCTAATACATACTAAGAGCAAGGAGATATCATGACAAGTTCAAAGGAATACCCTTGTATTATGAATTTATACCTGCCAAAGTAAACCCATAATTTTGAATTTCCCGCTAATTATATGGTATACTAAATCCCTTCGGACCACCTCTTAATCTATAAGCATCAATAATTCTACCCTCATTTATCCTAATATACATTAAAACAAAGATGTAAGGACCCATAGATAGCAGGAGTACCCTTGTATTATCAATTTATACCCCCCTGAGTATACCCATAATTTTCAATTTGACGTTAAATATATAGCATACTAAATCCCTCCTGACCCCCACTAAACCTCTAAGTATGAATATTTCTGCCCTATTTTATCCAAGTACTCATAAAAACAAAAGATTTAACAGCATGAGTATAAAGAAATACCCCTGTATTATGAATTTATACCCCCCAGAGAATGCCCAAAAATTTCCATTTGACGTTAAATATTTGGTATACTAAATCCCTCCTGACCCCCACTAAACCTTTAAGTATTAAAATTTCTAGCCTATTTTATCCTAATACACATCAAAACAAAGGATAACATACAATTAGCTTAAAGAAATACCCCTGTATTATGAATTTATACCCCTCTGAGAATACCCAAAAATTTCCATTTGACGTTAAATATATGGTATACTAAATCCCTTCGGAAACCCTCTAACTCTGTAAGTATCAATATTTCTACCCTTAATTATCCTAATACATACTAAGAGCAAGGAGATATCATGACAAGTTCAAAGGAATACCCTTGTATTATGAATTTATACCTGCCAAAGTAAACCCATACTTTTGAATTTACCGCTAATTATATGGTATACTAAATCCCTTCGGACCACCTCTTAATCTATAAGCATCAATAATTCTACCCTCATTTATCCTAATATACATTAAAACAAAGATGTAAGGACCCATAGATAGCAGGAGTACCCTTGTATTATCAATTTATACCCCCCTGAGTATACCCATAATTTTCAATTTGACGTTAAATATAAAGCATACTAAATCCCTCCTGACCCCCACTAAACCTCTAAGTATGAATATTTCTGCCCTATTTTATCCAAGTACTCATAAAAACAAAAGATTTAACACCATTAGTATAAAGAAATACCCCTGTATTATGAATTTATACCCCCCAGAGAATGCCCAAAAATTTCCATTTGACGGTAAATATTTGGTATACTAAATCCCTCCTGACCCCCACTAAACCTTTAAGTATTAAAATTTCTAGCCTATTTTATCCTAATACACATCAAAACAAAGGATAACATACCATTAGCTTAAAGAAATATCCCTGTATTATGAATTTATACCCCTCTGAGAATACCCAAAAATTTCCATTTGACGTTAAATATATGGTATACTAAATCCCTTCGGAAACCCTCTAACTCTGTAAGTATCAATATTTCTACCCTTAATTATCCTAATACATACTAAGAGCAAGGATATATCATGACAATTTTAAAGGAATACCCTTGTATTATGAATTTATACCTGCCAAAGTAAACCCATAATTTTGAATTTCCCGCTAATCATATGGTATACTAAATCCCTTCGGACCACCTCTTAATCTATAAGCATCAATAATTCTACCCTCATTTATCCTAATATACATTAAAACAAAAATGTAAGGACCCATAGATAGCAGGAGTACCCTTGTATTATCAATTTATACCCCCCTGAGTATACCTATAATTATCAATTTGACGTTAAATATATGGTATATTAAATCCCTTCGGAAACCCTCTAACTCTGTAAGTATCAATATTTCTACCCTTAATTATCCTAATACATACTAAGAGCAAGGAGATATCACCACTAGTTTAAAGGAATACCCCTGTATTATGAATTTATACCTGCCAAAGTAAACCCATAATTTTGAATTTCCCGCTAATTATATGGTATACTAAATCCCTTCGGACCACCTCTTAATCTATAAGCATCAATAATTCTACCCTCATTTATCCTAATATACATTAAAACAAAGATGTTAGGACCAATAGATAACAGTAGAAACATTGTTTTATCAATTTATACCCCCTGAGTACAGGAAGAAATTTCAATTTGACATTAAATATAAGGCATACTAAATCCCTTTGGAAACCCTCTTATCATTAAATACAAATATTTTAATCCTTGTTTACCCTAATACACATGAATACAAAGGAATTAGGAACCTTAGTTAAAAGAATTACCGCTGTATTATGAATTTATACCCACCTAAGTGAACCTATAATTTTTAATTTACTGGAAATAATATGGTATACTAAATCCATTATGACCCCCACTTAATCTATAAGTATAAACAATTAAACCCTAATTTATCCTAATACACATTATAACGAAGGAATAAGAACCACTAGATCAAAGGATTACCTCTTAATTATGAATTTATACCAACCTAAGAGAACCTATATTTTTCAATTTACCGAAAATAATATGGTATACTAAATCCATTATGACCCCCACTTAATCTATAAGTATGAACAATTCAACCCTAATTTATCCTAATACACATTATAATGAAGGAATAAGAACCACTAGATCAAAGTATTACCTCTTTATTATGAATTTACACCAACCTAAGAGAACCTATATTTTTCAATTTACCGAAAATAATATGGTATACTAAATCCATTATGACCCCCACTTAATCTATAAGTATGAACAATTAAACCCTAATTTATCCTAATACACATTATAACAAAGGAATAAGAACCACTAGATCAAAGGATTACCTCTTAATTATGAATTTATACCCCCCTAAGTGAACCCATTAATTTCAATTTGAAGTTAAATATAGTGCAAACTAAATCCCCTCTGACACCCTCTAAATCTTTAAGTATGAATATTTTAACACTAATTTATCCTAATGTACATAAAAGCAAAAGAAATAACCACATTAGTTTAAAGTATCACCCCTTTTTTGAGAATTTGGAGCCCCTTAAGTGTTACCATAATGTTAAATCAAATGTTACAGATATGGTAGCGACATCCTTGAAGTTGTCGATCATGATCAATATGCTTACGTTAATTCAAGTATTTCGACATCCTGTCAATGCGATAACCCTTAAAAGTTAACGGTATTGACTTAATTTTAACGATTTTGATCCGCTCAAAAAATTTACCCTATCAGTGATGATGAGGAAAAAAGTGACAAAAGCAGGGTCACGGTACTCCGAAGTTATCTATTATTTTGAAAATCTTTGCGTTATTTCAAGTTTTTCGACATCAGATCAATGCGATAATCTTAAATAGTTAACGATATAATCTTGATTTGAATGATTTATATCCGTTCAACAATTTTCACTTTCCCCCACTTTCCAAAAGATTAAGTTACGAGGCACAGGACCAAACCCCGTGGTTAGACATGTCATCGAGATCTGGGCCGCTATGGGAAATCTTGGATATTTTGAGGCGGAATATGGTCTCGCGACATGAAATAAAGTGGATTACATAAAAAAGTTACCGATATAATCATTTTATAGATCTATTTTGACGCTTTTTGGATTTCCATTTGGACTTAGAAATTTTCAGCGAAAATGCAAATTACAAGAGAGCACAGGGCAAACCGTACAAAATAGGATCCTTCTTTGCATATATCTGAGATATATCCACCGAAACATGATAATTTCTCCCCATGAGTTCAGAATATAGCAATAAATAAAAAAATAAGAGCCGAAAAGGGATGTTTTTATTGGAAAAATAGAGATTTTAGGGGGTCTCAAGGTCATTAACATAAGATAGGATAAATGTTTGCATATATTTAAGAAACAGGTGGTAAAACATAATGATTAATGCAAAAAAGTCTGCTAACCCTGCATAAATAAAAGAATTAGAGCCAAAAAAGGATAAATTGACCATTAAGTTACCAAAAGTGTGCCAGATAGTAAGTCCCAAAAGTCATTAATTAGAGGTCCCAGGTGAGTTAAAGGTGACTAACGTTAATGAGTATTGTCCAAAGTATCATCAGTAAGCAATTGTTTTCCAATTACAGCATTAGAAATGCTAACCCCAGCTATGGACCATTTACTATATAACATGATACAAAAGATTAAGTTACAAAGCACACTTTTTAGGAGTGGTCCTGTGACGTTATTTCCGGTGATATCTGTACCAATTCTAGCTAAAGTATGCAACTCATTACAATCTTGCTAATTATACCTTAGAATAATGTTTAGATGCAAAAAATGAGCTAACCACAGGTGTTTGAAAAGTGTGCTTTTGTAACTTAATCCCAAAAATCGGAAATTTTGAAAATTGCGATATTTTCCGAAAAAACGATTTTTGAACAGGAATCAAAGCCTAACATTGTTCCTTATCTAAATTCCAATGTTTCCACCAAGTTTGAATGCTCTAGGACGATAAATAAGAAAAGAGTTGAGGAGGATGTAATTTTTTGCACCATAGTGAAGATGATCCTGAGATTTGTATACCCCACCAGACCTAAATTTTTTCCAGAATTTTGAGAGCTTTTTTACTTTTAGGGGGTTAGGTGAGGGTTAGAATCCAACTTAAAAAACAGGAAGCTACAGTTAATTGGCCACCGAGAACGTTTCTAACCCCCTGTAAATAAGCGACCAAAATGCAAAGTGTGCTTTGTAACTTAAAAATTTTTTGAGCTCCGAATTTTTGGACTTCCAATAGGGGGTTAGAGGACTTTTTTGTTTTAGATTGTAGATTGGACCTTAATTAACAATCTAAAACAAAAAAAACTGCTAACCCCGTAGTTTATGACCCTAACCCCAGCCTTTGAAAGTTTAAGTTACAAAAAGTGTGCCGGCGCTGCTAATTAGGGTTAGGGTTAGGGGTTAGGGTTAGGGTTAGGGTTAGGGTTAGGGTTAGGGTTAGGGTTAGGGTTAGGGTTAGGGTTAGGGTTAGGGTTAGGGTTAGGGTTAGGGTTAGGGTTAGGGTTAGGGTTAGGGTTAGGGTTAGGGTTAGGGTTAGGGTTAGGGTTAGGGTTAGGGTTAGGGTTAGGAGAATGGGTCAAAAAGCACACTTTTCGTAACTTAAAGGCACACTTTTTGTAACTTAATGAAAAAAAGTGTGCTTCGTAACTTAAAAAAGTGTGCCTTGTAACTTAAAAGTGTGCTTCGTAACTTAAATAGTGTTAATCGTAACTTAATGTTTCGGGGTTTGGCCACTTTGCCGTTTTTCATTTTTGACCGTTAGCGGATCCGTAGAAAACATCAAAAACGGTTTCTAACCCTCTGGGTCCCGTCGCAATATCTTCGATAGTCTCTGAGATAGCTAACCCCGGTAGCGACACTTTTGTAACTTAATGACTATCAAGGGTCCGAACTCAAAAGTCAGAGGGTGAAATTGTTGAACGCTTATAAATCGTTAAAATAAACATTATATCGTTAACTAATGAGGTTTATCGCATTGTCTGGACATCGAAATACTTGAATTTACATAAACGTATTCATGTTGCGGTCTATTTTTGGAGATTTTCTGACCCGAACTAGTCACTTGATGAATTTTATTATTTGATAGGGTGAATTTTTTGAACGAGTCGAAAACGACAAAAACTCGATTAAATTGTTACTCGATTAGTATTGTCGCATTGCCCTGTCATGGAAATACTTGAATTAATGTCAAGATAGTCGTTTTTCTCTATATTTTTGGAGATGTTTGAACCTGATTGTTATGTATTATCTATGCAGCTCTGACTATGCGGGGCCACTAGGCTATCTGCCCACTTTGCACCAGCTTTTGGTTCCATTATGCCTAGGGAGGGAATTGAACCCTCGTACATAGTCATAGAACTGCATACTACCTACAAACAAACAAGATTTATCTCTGTCTCTCTCTTTCTCTCTCTCAATTAGATTACATAATCACCAATACAGCTGATATGGTGTATTCGAGCACATTTCCTGTTATCAACCAGGAAAAGGAGTGGGTTCAATTCCCACTGTCAACAAAAAATGGTGATACATGCACAATCTTATAAGTATCTTTTGTCAAGCACAACACTTCTTCTTATAGCTATTTGTGACATTTTCTCTAAGAAGCACTTTGAATGTTTTAGAAGCAATTTGTCCTATCATTATGTATACAGTTCTGACTATGTGGGGCCACTAGGCTATCTGCCCGCTTTGCACCAGCTTGTTCCATTATGCCTAGGGAGGGAATCGAACCCTCGTACATAGTCATTGAACTGAACTACTTACAAAGATCTCTCTCTCTCTCTCTCTCTCTATCTATCTCTCTCTGAATTAGATTACATAATCACCAATAAAGCTGATATGGTGTATTCGAGCACATTTCCTGTTACCCCCCAGGAAAAGGAGTGGGTTCAATTCCCACTATCAACAGAAAATAGGTGATACATGTACAATCTAATGGTTTACTTTTATCAAACAAAACACTTGTTCTTATAGCTATCTGTGTCATTTTCTCTAAGAAGCACTTTGAATGTTTTAGAAGCAATTAATTCTATCGTTATGTATACAGTTCTGACTATGCGGGGCCACTAGGCTATCTGCCCGCTTTGCACCAGCTTGTTCCATTATGCCTAGGGAGGGAATCGAACCCTCGTACATAGTCATTGAACTGTACCATTTACAAACAAAGATCTCTCTCTCTCTTTCTCTCTCTCTGAATTAGATTTTGTAATCATAAATAAAGCTGATATGATGTATTTGAGCACATTTCCTGTTATCAACCAGGAAAAGGAGTGGGTTCAATTCCCACTATCAACAGAAAATAGGTGATACATGTACAATCTATTGGTTAACTTTTATCAAACAAAACACTTGTTCTTATAGCTATCTGTGTCATTTTCTCTAAGAAGCACTTTGAATGTTTTAGAAGCAATTAATTCTATCGTTATGTATACAGTTCTGACTATGCGGGGCCACTAGGCTATCTGCCCGCTTTGCACCAGCTTGTTCCATTATGCCTAGGGAGGGAATCGAACCCTCGTACATAGTCATTGAACTGTACCACTTACAAACAAAGATCTCTCCTCTCTCTGAATTAGATTTCTTAATCATCAATAAAGCTGATATGATGTATTTGAGCACATTTTATGTTATCAACCAGGAAAAGGAGTGGGTTTAATTCCTACTAGCAACAGAACAGAAGAATTCATTTACAATCTAATGGATAACTTTTATCAAGCACAACACTTCTTCTATTTGTGTCATTTTCTCTAAGAAGCACTTTAAATGTTTTTGAATCAATTTATTCTATCATGATTATAATTACAACTGTGACTATGCGGGGCCACTAGGCTATCTGCCCGCTTTGCACCAGCTTTCTGTTCCATAATGCCTAGGGAGGGAATCGAACCCTCGTGCATAGTCATGGAACTGTGATACTTAAAAACAAAAAATAAACAGTTTAAAGGTTATTCAGCTGATAATCCTTCAGCATATGGAGAAGACCATCTCAGTAGTGTACATGAAGGGGTGGATACTGAACTTATAGCTAAATGCATTAAATTTCATCCTGTTTCTACTTTCAGGTAGCTGTACTCAAGATATAAATCAAGATAAAAGAGAGGATTAAAAGATAAAAATACCAAAGCAAAGTGATTAAGAATATAGATTTTTAAATGATAAATTCATAAAAATGGCTTTCCTACAGGGGGTGTAAGTTCAAAATAATATGATTATCCTCTAAACTAATGGTCATTACTTCTTTGTATCAATGTAACTTAGGATAAATTAGGATATAAATACTGATCTATTAAGATTAAGGGGATTTACTTAGTGGTTAACGATACTGATTTTTCAATGATAAAATGAAAATTATGGGTTTTCTGATGGGGGTTTAATTTCAAAATAAAGGGATTTTTCCTAAAGGTAAAGGTGTTTATTACTTTGTATTGATGTGATATAGATAAATTAGGGAACAAATATTGATCCCAAAAGATTTAGGGAGTTTCTTAAGTGATTAACTATACCAATTTTCAACAAGAAATTGAAAATTATGGATTGTTTTAGGGGGGTATAATTTCTTAATGAAAGAATTTTTCCTGAAACTAATGCTGATTATTTCTTTGTATTTATGTAGTCAAGGAGAAATGAGGGTGTAAGTCTTAATCCCAAAAGTTTTTGGGGGTCTACTAAGCGTTTAACTATATCCATTTTTGAACGTTAAACTGAAGAATATGGGTTCTTTCCTGGGGATGTAATTTCTTAATTAAATGATTTTTCATTTAACTAATGCTGTTCAATTCTTGGTATTATTGTAATAAAGGATAAATGAGGGTTTAGGTAACAATTCTGAAACATTTATGGGGTCTCTCAAGCGTTTAGGTATACCCATTTGTTAATGCTAAAATAGAAAAAAATTGGTTCTTTCTTGGAGTTGTTATTTCATAACAAACTGATTTTGCCTTCAACTATTGCTGTTTATTTCTTTGTATTCATGTAATGAAAAATAAATACGGTGTAGGTATTCATAACAAAAGATTTAGGGAGTTTCCTAAATGATTTACTACACTGATTTTTTAACGATAAAATGAAAATTATGGTTTTTCTCTGAAGGTGTTATTTCTCAATAAAAGGATTTTTCCTGAAATTAAAGCTGATTATTTCTTTGTATTAGTGCAATAAAGGAGAATTGAGGGTGTAAGTCATAATTTCAAAAGTTTTAGGAGGTCTACTAAGCGTTTAACTATATCCATTTTTGAACGTTAAAATGAAGAATATGGGTTCCTTCATGGGGATGTAATTTCTTAATAAAAAGATTTTTCATTTGACTAATGCTGTTTATTTCTTTGTATTCATGTAATTAAGGTTATATAAGGGCGTAAGTATTCATACCAAAAGATTTAGGGAGTCTCTTAAGCGTTTAATTATATTAGTTTGTTAACATTAAAACGAAGAATATGGGCTCCTTCATGGGGGTGTAATTTCTAAATAAAAAGATTTTGCCATAAATTAATGCAATTTATTTCTTTGTATTCATGTAATTAAGGATATATAAGGGTGTTAGCATTCATACCAAAAGATTTAGGGAGTTTCCTTAATGATTTAATATACTGAATTTTAAACGATAAACAGAAAATTATGAGTTTTCTCAGGGGGTGTAATTTCTTTATAAAAGGATTTTGCCTAAAGCTAATGCTGATTATTTCTTTGTATTAATGTATTAAAGGATAAATTAGGGTGCAAGTATTAATTTTTAAACATTTATGGAGTCTCTTAAGCGTTTAAGTATATCCATTTGTTAACGTTAAAATGAATAATATGGGTTCCTTCGTGGGGGTGTTATTTCTTAATAAAATGATTTTGCCTTAAACTATTGCTGTTTATTTCTTTGTATTCATGTAATTAAGGATATAAAAGGGTGTAGGTATTCATACCAAAAGATTAAGGAGTTTCCTAACTGATTTACTACACTGATTTTTTAACGATAAAATGAAAATTTTGAGTTTTCTCAGGGGGTGTTATTTCTCAATTAAAGGATTTTCCCTAAAACTGAAGCTGATTATTTCTTTGTATTAATGCACTAAAGGAGAATTGATGGTGTAAGTCTTAGTCCCAAAAGTTTTTGGGGGTCTACTTAGCGTTTAACTATACCTATTTTTGAACGTTAAAATGAAGAATATGGGTTCCTTCCTGAGGATGTAATTTGTTAATAAAGTGATTTTTCATTTAACTGATTTTGTTTATTTCTTTGTATTCATGTAATTAAGGATATATAAGGGTGTAAGTATTCATATCAAAAGATTTAGGGAGTTTCCAAACTAATTAAGTCTACTGATTTTTTAACGATAAACAGAATATTTTGAGTTTTCTCAGGGGGTGTAATTTCTTTATAAAAGAATTTTTCCTGAAACTAATGCTGATTATTTCTTTGTATTAATGTATCAAAGGAGAAATACGGGTGTTATTATTGATCCCAAAAGTTTTATGGGGCTTCCGGAGCATTTAACTATATCCCTATTTTATTATTAAAATGAAGAATATTGGCTTCTTCCTAGGGATGTAATTTCTTTATAGAAATATTATGAAATTTATGAAATATTGCATCAAATGGACATTTTCTTCATGATTTATTGTTTATTGTAAAGTTCTTAAGAGATTATAACTAAAATATTTCACAGTTAAAGCCTCTGAAAAAATTTGGACCCCCTCGAGTAAGCCCATATTTCTCTACTTTTGGTCAAATAAAGCACATACTGTTGGGGGTCTAAATTTGTAATGCTCCTTGTAAATATTAATTTCTGCCTGATTTATTCTTTAATTACATGTATTCAAGAGAATATAACAAATGAATTTCACAATTAAAGCCCTTTAAAAGTTTAAGGGACCTTGGAGTAGACCCATTTTTTTCAATTTTGGATAAAATAAAGTGCAAACTGCGCAGGGTGTAAACTTAAAAATAAGCATCATATTGTTGATTTCTACATGATTTATTGTTTATTGTAAAGCCCTTAAGAGATTATAACTGAAAAACTCTACAGTTAAACCCTCTGAAAAAAATTTGACCCACTTGAAAAAGCCATTAAATTTCAATTTGACGTTAAATATTGGGCATAGTAAGTCCCTTCGGAAACCCTCTAAATCTTAGGTATCAATATTTCAAGCATTATTAATCCTAATACACATATATACAGAGGATATAGGACCCTTAGTTAAAAGAATTACCCCTCTGTTATGAATTTATACCCCCTCATTATACCAATAAATTTCAATTAAATTACATGGTATACTAAATCCATTCTGACCCCCACTAAATCTATAAGTATGAACTTTTCTACCCTCATTTAACCTAATATACATTAAAACAAAGGAATAAGGACCAAAAGATAATAGGATTTCCCTCTCTATTTTTTAATTTATACACCCCTGAGTATACCCATAAATTTTAATTTAACGTTCAATATTGAGCATACTAAATCCATTCTGAACCCCACTAAATCTCTAAGTATGAACTTTTCTATCCTCATTTAACCTAATATACATTAAAACAAAGGAATTAGAAACCATAGATAACAGGAATACCCTTCTAATTTTTATTTATACACCCCTGAGTATACCCATAAATTTTAATTTGACGTTAAATATAGGGCATACTTAATCCCTTCGGAAACCCTCTAAATCTCTAAATATCAATATTTCAACCCTTATTTATCCTAATACACAAATAATACCAATGAATTATGAGCACTTGTTGAAAAAGTTACCCCTGTATTTTGAATTTATACCCTCCTGAGTAAACCCATAATTTTCAATTTACCAGAAATTATATGGTATACTAAATTCATTCTGACCCCCACTAAATCTCTTAGTATGGACATTTCAACCCTTATTTATCTTAAACCCATTATAACAAAGGAAAAAGGACCATAAGTTTGTAACGGGATGGGAGAAATAATGACGGACCAGACCTGGATTCGAACCCGGGCCCCCTGAATCTCTAGTCAGGTGCTCTACCAACTGAGCTATCTGGCGCCGGTATTCGAACCGGTCTGACCGTCACATTCCTCCCCCCTTAAATGATCTTCGCCTTCGAAGATCACCCCAGGCTCCTCCCCTGGCAGGAGTTAACCTGTCAGTTCCAGGGGTTGGTCACGGCACCAAATGTAACGGGATGGGAGAAATAATGACGGACCAGACCGGGATTCGAACCCGGGCCCCCTGAATCTCTAGTCAGGTGCTCTACCAACTGAGTTACCTGGCGCCGGTATTCGAACCGGTCTGACCGTCACAAGTTAAAAGGATTACTTGTCTATTTGGAATTTATACTCCCCTGAGTATACCCATAAATTTCAATTTGACGTTAAATATAGGGCATACTAATTCTAATGCATCTGATGCATCTAATGCATCTACCACACAGCGTGGTAAAACAGTATATTATATATGCCCTACATGTAATGTACACAATGGACTTAATACCAAATAAACGTATTTAACATCAATTACAATGTTAAAAATTAACAAGTCAATATAATACTGTATATAAAACATATACTCACAATTATTTGTCCCAAACAAACATTACATTTCTCTGCATTAATCCAAAAACACAAGTAAAATCCATTTCACCTTGAAAACATTTTCAATCGGGATCGGAATCTCCAACTGTAGACCGCGCATGCGCACGGAAGTGGAATTTGATAGCTGGATTCTGACAGATAACAGGGCCGAGTTTTGTGCTTCCAAAGTGATTTCCAGTGATTTAGTTTGGGATTTCACTTTGAGTATATGATTCGGTTCATCATTCATCACCCATACAACATTCGGAAAGCCAGGGATTTCTTTACAGCACGTACAAAAACAAGGAGGTATCTCCAACGGTAGACTGCGCACGCTCACGGAAGTGGTATCTGACAGATAACAGGGCCGAGTTTTGTGCTTCTAAAGTGATTCCCATTGATTTAGTTTGGGATTTCACTTTGAGTATATGATTCGGTTCATCATTCATCACCCATACAACATTCGGAAAGCCAGGGATTTCTTTACAGCACGTACAAAAACAAGGAGGTAAAGGAAGTCGAAATGTTTACATTTTCAAAATGGCGTCTTTGTTTACAAAATAAGCTCCAATACTCTAGGATATAGCTTTATTATTGAACAGCTAGCATATATATCTGTAAACACTGACATACTGCGGGCTCGCAGAGATCAGATGATATTTTGTTGACAATCTTTTTTCTCTCAATGAATTATTCATTTAAACATAATATTGTCCAAAGTTATCACGCAATGGACGAAGTAGTTTTAAGATTAAGCTGCAAATTTCTATAGGTTTTATTTAACATTGATATTTTGTCCAAAGTTATCGTGCAATGGACAAAATGGTTCAAAGATTAAGCTGCAAAATTTCAGTAGACCTTGCAAATACCTATGATTGAAGTATTTTCACTTATATCACACAGTAACACTAGTATGTTTAATTTTTTAGCTATTTTGATATGTATGGTGTATACAGTTTTTACTCAAAGCATATCCTGAAAACCTGGACACTTGTATTTTAGCACCAGAAAGAAAACTAGTAGATCAAGCTTTGATATATTAAATCAAATTCAATTGAAACAAACACAGTTACCAAATTAATCCAAGTTTATTTATTCAATTTCATCTTTCTTTTTTCAGTTCGTACTCGGTCTGTTAACCGTTTCCTATACGAATCAGGGTGCAGGATTCTAATTCTCCTCACTAGTTCTTCCCCCTCTTCCTCCGCGTAAAGGGCCTTCATTACTGCAGCTGCAGTGAAGCCTCCAGGATGGCTGATCAGCGAGGAGCAGAGCCGGAGGATGGTAAGGCTCTCTCTGTTTGTAAATAACCGTCTCTTATGCTCCTGTGCAAAAAAGAAAATTTTAGCCATACCAAGGTAGAATACTTTTCATGTTACAATACAACCATACCATTATACAGAACATTCATATTCTATTGACATAATTTTATAATTTACCTGAATGTATAGTGTTATGTTTAAAAAATTATTTACATTATAATACAATGAGTTAACACTTACCAGGTCTTCATGTGATGTCAGGAGGCCTGGAGGTGTCAGGGGGCCTGGAGGTGTCAGGGTGCCTGGAGGAGTTGGGTCAGTCGTGTTGTGAAGGGGACCTGGGAGGGGGGCCTCTTCAGGGGGAGAAGAAATAGCTGGAGTCACCTCCTCCTCTTCAATCTCCTCAATGATGGGTCCAGGACCCTGGCAAACTTCCAATGCTGACTACAAAGAAAAAGAAACACATTAACTTTCTGAGTTCAGAGTTTCACAGACAGATTAAATCTAGTAAAATAAAATGCGTCAGTATGTACCTCATCCTCAGTCATGCATTTTTCAATTAGCTTCACTATCTTGGCACTCTCTTGCTTCTTTTGTTTCAACAAATAATATTGATCCTGGGTGCTTGCCCTATGAGTCATTTGTTGGGCCAGGGCATCACGAGCCCAGGGAAACTTTGACCTGACCTGGAAATAGAAATATTGTTTGTACTGACTGCCTACCAATAATAACATCAATATAAAAAACAGAATCTCCATATAGTCAGGTAAGGCCATCGAGCCCCTTGTCTATTTGAAAAGAATGCATTAGTGTATAAAATAATTTTAATGTAATAATGCAGTCTTACTTTGGTAGCTGCTGCCTTTCGTAAGTTGGTGACTGACAGCTTTTTTTTCACTCCAGCAGCCTTCCATATAGACTGCACTGATTTGTTGACCAGTGACGTGGTCATTGGACCTGGATGTCCTGATGGTCCCATCGGGTAGGTGACGAACACCGCACTCTCTTCCCTCCTCAACTCCGAAGAGTAACCGGGGAGTCTTCTTCTCATCATTGTTGTGAAGATACTTAAGTATCTCCACAACTCAGGGGAAAAGAAGAGAGTGACGGGTGTGATGTGTCCCGTCTTGTGTTTGGATATCTAAAAACGAAACGATGAATGTTAAGGTTCAAAGACATTTTGCAGAATAATAGCATGTTATTTGAAAAGCAAAGAAAGAATATTTAAACACTTACAGTGACGACGTGCTCGTCGTCCTGCTTTTCGGCCTTTCTTAGTGCCGCCATTGTGAAATTGGCAATTGAACCAGCGCGTTGCCCATTCCTGATCAGGGTGTTCAGGATCAGGAAATTTCTACAAACTAGGAACTCCTTCTCAGGGATGTGTCCCTCCTGATCCTCTCTGTCCTGTCTGTCAAAAGTGTTCTGGGCCAGCTGGTAAACCTCGCTCTCTTTATACATAATTATGTCTTTCGTCTCGATTCTTCCTTCTGTTAGAAAAGAACTGTATGTTTTAGGCTACTTGGTCAATGTGCATTGTACTTTCTGTCTTATTTGAATATTGTATTGACATGTCTTTTTTATTTAGGTCTGGTTACCATCATCTTTGACGCGCTGTTCCACTCGTCTTTTTCGGACGTCCATGTGTAAAGACTTCGCCCATCTTCTGAGCCTCTCCGTGCCTTTTGATGTAATATCCGAACTTAAAACACCCTCATCACAAAGGAAAGCGAAGAAGTCCTGTAGCGAGCCTATTTTAAGAGATATCGTAAATTATACTGACATGTTTAAGGAATTGGCACTTTCTGAAATAATATCATAATCATGACAATTATACCCCCACTTTGAAGGAGATGGGGGCATACTGTTTAACTCATGTCTGTCTATCTGTCCCTCCTTCTGTTTGTAAACAGTATAAGTAAATGACTTGACTTCTTTTTCATATTTTGCAGAAACAGGAAACTTGGAGACATTACCTAGATATGATCTAATTGTTCCTGGGGCATGCTTGGCCCTGGCTGGCGTCAGCCACTGGTCCCGGATCTGGGCGGTGTTTTGGATGGATGTCATTTCCATCGTTGGGTCAATTGTAGACCAAATGATAAACACTTGGTTACAGTGTTGGCCTGCAACTCGTTGACTCCTGTTCTTCTCCAAGCTGCAGAGCCACTCGAAGAAATTTTGCATTATAGGGCCTGTAAATGATTTTTGTAA